>NC_141762.1:54252414-54555502 GCF_982258835.1 Parasteatoda tepidariorum
ATAATTGTCATCTTCTCGTTTCGTGCATTCTCATTGGACTGAAAAATCACATGATATGATATTTGCGCAAAGAAATTCAGATATCTTTTGTTACCACGAGCGAAAAACAATTACAACGGTATTTACCAATAAGTAATTTATTTTACCCTTAGTAAAAAGAAAAACTTATTTATCATCTCTTTCAAATATTATTCTCTGCTATTATTATTTGATTATTCTTCAAAAGTAAGGGTTTAAAGCACCTTTTTATATTATACTAACCCCACATTACTTTACTATCCAGCATTTTATAATAATGATATTTAAATACCGTTTTATAAATATTAAACAGTCAATAAGTTATGTTTACTATAAAGTTAGTAATATGTAACTTTTCTTTTGTGTCTACGGATCAGTAATTTGTAATTCCTTGTCACTATTTTGTACCTCTAGAACTATTTCGTTGGCGCTAGGTTTCTTAAATTTAGGAACTGACTACATGGAGCAATTTTAGCTTCCTAAACATCGTTTAAAACTTTTAATTAGTCCGTTCTAGAGACATGTTTGAAAATTGTTTTCGCAGTAGTTCAACGTTAGCCGTAGTTATCAATAAAACCGTAAGCGGTTCATGTTAAAAATTTTAACACTCTTACTTTAATGAAATACTTTTTACTATTCAATGATCAACCTGGATAGCATGGCTGCGTCACTGGATCTATCCAGTTATCTTGTTGAGAGCTAAAAATTATAACCCATATTTTTGTAGTGTTGAGATAAAAATTAAAATATTCATAGAAAAAGCTTCTTTATATGTTTCAAATTTGAAAATCGATTGCTAAACATTACCTGAGAATAATACCATTTCTAGTTTCATTCACACTATCGATAAAATTACTTACATTCATATATATAATTGATTTATTTGGTCTGGATAGCCTGGTTAGCAGGTTGTGAGAACGGGAGTTCGAATCCAGCCTGCCGAAGACTCCCCGTGTAGTAAATGGCGACTGGGGCAAGTTAAATCCGTCGGGTCACAAAGTCCTCAATGTTCCCATAGAAAATCAATACCTCTGGGGGTACTGAATTGGAAGTTGATCGTTCTACGGTTCAGGACGAAATTACGATCTGTGGATGAATAATGTATGAATGGGTGTGTTCAGTAAACGGGTGTGCCGTATGGG
This sequence comes from Parasteatoda tepidariorum, assembly GCF_982258835.1. NCBI lineage: Eukaryota > Metazoa > Arthropoda > Arachnida > Araneae > Theridiidae > Parasteatoda > Parasteatoda tepidariorum. Next base: position 54,253,575 of record NC_141762.1, read on the forward strand.
TGTGGCAGAAATCGAATTCTCGGCCATAGATGGTGCCACTGGAAAGTAAGAAAAATCGCAACCCATCTGCCTAAATGGCCAACGGCATCAACAACATTGATTTATTTACATGCAGTGGCATTCTAAATTTTTTTAAAAATTAAGCTTATTAATGTTTGATAGGAAAAATTGTTAAATTTTATTACTGCTTTAACTAAAATGAAATGTACTAAGAAAATCCGTAGAAGTAGGCAACCATTGTTTTTATCACGCTGTTTTTTTAAGTCAATCTTAACTACTTCACAAATCTTAACAGTCAGAACATTTACAAGGTTTTAAAAATAGATCTAAGGAATAATTCGATTGTTTAAAGCTTTGAAACAAAAATGCAACAATTCATTATAGGCTCATAGTGATGAAATTTTTCTTACACGATGACAAAAGCTATTAAAAATTTTAGCCTCTCGACGGATCTCTTACTTTGAATTTCTTCCTATTTTATGTAGTATTCTGTGAGTATTCTTCTTTTTAAGGTATTCTTATTTTCTGCAACTATTTGGGAGGATCAAAAAATGTTGCACACTTTAATACAACTTGTTTATCCGAAGATAAATATTGCGAAAAGTTTGAATTGTAATAAAAAAATTGAATATAAATGTTTACATAACTTTTTGTCGCTTTATTATTAATTATGTAATTTTAAGTGACAAAACTCAAAATCGATTAAACGCTTACTGAGTAATAAAATTCCAAAAAAGTTGTATTTTTAGATTTTTTTTCTAAAAGTATTTAATTGATTTCGTAAAACTTTTAAATTTTATAATTTAAAATTACTTTATTTAAAATGGTAAAATGTTTTAAAGCACTGCAATTCAAAAATATTAATGATGAAATAATAAAAGTAATTAAGAGTAACTAAAATTGATATTTTTGATCAAATTATCTTTGCTAAAACGAGTTTTGAAAAAAATTTTAAATTTATATTTCTGTATATTTCAACTGTCCATACACACTAATCCTCATGTTTTGGGGTCAAAAAGGCATTCAGAAAAATAATGTTTTTGTGTCTGAGATTTTAAAGTATCGTCTGTAGTAATTGGGAGTAGCTTGGGAGCTAAAAATTATATCCCATATTCTTGTAGTGTTGGGATAAAAATTTAAATATTCACAGAAAAAACTTATTTACATGTTTCAAATTTAAAAATCGATTGCTAAACATTACCTGAGAATAATACAATTTCTAGTTAGATATAATCATGAAATTTTTGTGGATTATAATTTTAAATCTTCAATTCGTTAACATAATTAATGTACGTAGAAACCTGATTATTAAGTCAGACGTTATACAGCTGTTTGCTGTTATCTCTTTTGTACATTGTACGTTGAGAGTTGAAATGTTTCTGAATTCAGTTGAAATGTTTTTGAATTTAGTTGAGAATCTTGATAACAATTTGAATATTTCATTCCGATTAAGCTACGATGCATTATTCTCAGACAACAAATTTACGGATGCATTAGTACAGGGTTGTTCATAATTCCCTCCGGGGTTTCGAAGCGATATAGTAAAGAAACGAAGACGAATATGGCAAAAAAGAACATATGAAATTATTCCGAAAGTATTAAAGTTTTAATTTAAGCAGTTGCCGGTAGATGGCAGTAACATGTACCACTGAAGCCAGTTGGAGTAAAGAAAAATGGCGTTTACAGACGGAGGGAATTATGAATAACCCTGTATTTGTTCTTCACTCGTCTTTTTTCTCCAATAACAGCTAAATAAAGGAATGGCTATCATTATAAAGTTCTGATGTAAAGTCAATTGATATTGTAGAAGTTTTTGGTTACATAAAGTTTATAGAAATAAAATTCTGCTATTCACATGATTACGTTTGATAAGAAAAACTGAGTGTTGCCATTAAAGTATTTCGAAATTTTGTCACTGCAACTGTAATCGTGAGAACTTCTCAAGCTTTTTTCAACATCATTTTGGAGCGCATGGATCACAATAACCATGTACAACATTTTATTTCGTCCACTCAAATGGTAAGCTCCAGAGGCTCATATGTCGGCAATGTTATTTTATAATCATATTGTGTTATGGTGAACATTATCGTATCGTTTCTCAAAGGCAAATTCAAAACAGTTTATGGGAATTTAGCATTTAAGTAGTTGATCTTTAACCGCTTGTGGTACAAAAAATTTTAATCTAAAAATTTAGTCAAGAAAAATCTTAAGAACTGTGGTCATTGTATGCTCGTCGAGAATAAAGAGATTTGCTTTATCTTTACACTTTTCATACTTTCAAGTGGTTGGTAAAAACCACGTTGCTTAAGAGGAGGTAAAAACTATTATAATTTTAGTGGCTTATATAACTATCAAAAATAAGTTTGGAAGTTTTTAGCCTATCTCTCTTAAAAGGTTTTAGCAGTTCAATAAATAAAAAAAATAAAAAAAATAGAATAAATTTCTATATGCTTTTTGTAAGTGTATTAGGAGTTGTTGGTCTCCTTGTTTAAGTTGGTTATAACTAGCATTAAATTTTAACATGGCTCAGTCCATCGATGAAGGATTTCTGTTTTTAAAATAATTTTTTTTCCAAAGCGGAACGGTGATAAGGTTATCAATCTATAATAGTTAAATTTAGTGAAGAAGTGTTTCTGTTATAGCTGTTTCTAATCACTGTTAAGGAGCAGTAGAAATATCATCTTATTTTATTTCAAAGAAGTGAGAGTTTTGTTATGGTAAAAATAATGAATTTTGAATGTACTTGATATGTATCCTGCATACTTTAATAATTATAAGTATATATAATTTCAAAGTTTGTGCGTGTACACTGAGAAAAAATTCTGGTAACATTGAATTACCGTACTGTGTGTTAATGACATTTCTGGTAAAAAAAATCTTGCTTATAAATCCAAAATATACGATATTTAAACCTTATACATGGTAACGGTTTATCGAAAATTCTGGTTTTCAAAATTTTAGTTCTTATTACCACACATTTAGTAAAAATTAAAAAGCAAATTTAACCGAATAAATATTTTTTTTGCTGTGTTCTAAGCCAGCGGTTCCTAATTTTATTCAGCTATGGAACCCTTGAAAAAACGCTGATACAAAAAAAATTTACAATCTATTTCAGAAGCATTTAATGTGAACGAAATTTTCTTATTGTGTTATCAGTAAGTCTTAAAATTAAGTTTTATGTCAGGCAATTGAATTGAAATCGCAACAGTAATCTACAACAGCTACGTTTTGGGCTGTAAGTGTAGTAGTTTTTGCTTTTCAAGTTGAAATTGAATAAAATAAGTTGAATTTTACTAAGAGTAATATGTCATATAAAAAATAGAATGGTTTATAATATTTTTAAAATTTTTTTTTATTTATTTATTTTTAAGTCAATTTTACTTTAAGGTTGCCTAAGGCATCGAATAAAGATGGAGACATTTTTGAAAAAGGATATTGGTAAAGAGTTATAAAACGCACTATTTGGTTAGGAAATCAATTTCGACACAATTGCTTAGTTTTCTAAAAAGTAGTATTTGAATACGTTTAAAGAGCTTCAAGCTAGACAATATAAACAGCAAAATATGTATCCTTTTTTGCTTTTAAAAGATTATCAATATCAAAACCCAAAAGTATTTACATTATGTTTTACCAAGATAACAATATGTATGAAGATGATGTCTCATTCATTGTAAAGTAGCATCCATATAAAGACACTGCTAACGTTATTGAAACTGATACAGATCATGTTCTGGAATCTTTAAATTTGTAGCTACATAGAATGTTTTAAAATTTTTCATTGTACTATATTTCTTGAAATACTCTTAAATAGTATCCGAAGTATTGCGAAGTAAGCTTTTTCTAAGTATTGTTATCTAGGTAATCTTAACTTCTCTTATTCTTAATTTTTTTTCTGAACGTAATTTAAAATATTGTGTCTTCTTCTTTTTTTTTAAATCTTTTTTTTTAAAGCTTTACATGTAAAGAAAATTTGATGATAGAAAATGCAATCATCTATAACACGTAAAAATAATTTTTGAATGATATAAATTGATACAGAATTATTCTTGTCTATCTCTTTGTTTATAATGCATCGATAGTACCAACACCTCCTAGAAAAAAAAAGGCCTTAGCACGGATCAATTTAGTAGTCCGACGTAACGTACATAAACTGCGCAGTGGATGAAAATACGAAAGATGTCAGTCACTTCGCTCGGGCTACTAAGCAGAGCAATGATGGAAATTACGAAAGATGTCATTAGACTACTAAAAGATCAAATTTTTAGTTTATGGTAACCCGTGCTGAGGCCTAGTCTTTTCTAGGAGGTATTGATATTTCACGATCAACGAATGTCCGACTTTAGTCCGAAAGTCCGTGTGTATATGTCGACCCCTTAATTTTCGTAAAATTTTAGGAATTTGAAAAATCGACTTAAACACCGATTTATACTGTATTTACACTTAGAAATGTAATCGAATAATGTCTTGAATATGATGCTACACTCTACTTTAAAATTAAATTATTAATTATACCACCTTTATTAATTCACTATAAAAATGTCTGAGTTCTCACATATGTTGTTTTACAATTATTTTGTTCTATGTTTACATTATTACTTTATAAAGTTTTGAACATATATTTGTAAATCGAATGCTTGAGTAGGAAATTTTTTAGATTCAAAAAATTTTAAATAGTTTTCTAGTTTCGCAATATCATCTTAACCTTTTGCACTCCAATGTCAACTCTCTAAAATTTAAAACTCTGATATCTTAATAATTAGTAGATAAAAGAATATTAAAAAATGTATAAAAATACTGTATTATGTATTTTAAATGATTTAGTGTTTATATTAGTTCAAACAGCATTTAAAAGTACTGAAAATGATTAATTTTTGCAACTAGAGAATTCCCATGTCCTTTTTTTACTTTTTTGATAAGGCTCTTTTAGTGAAAATGTATCGTTTAAATCAGTGGTTCCTGAACTTTTCTGTTTCGTAGACCCCTTGCCATGTTTTTCGGTTTTGGGTGGACCCCCTGCTTACCTGATGTTGATTTTTTTTTAAATTCATAATCTTCAAATGTATTTTTGACAGCTGCTATAGTCACTGTGAAAGATTTAAATTTCTATCTGTAGTGAAGTGTAGTGTGAAAAACTTAAGAAAAAAATACATGTCAATTTTATACATTTTTTAATTAAATTCATTCTAATTTAATTACTAATTCCATTTACGTATTAATTACTTAATACGTAAATGGAATAAAATAGTGCACTATAAGGCCCGTACTCCGCTACTAATATTATAATTGCGGAAATAAGTTTGTATGAAAAACCGTAGTAGTGTATTGTCCGTCTGTTTATTACGTTTTTACGTAAAAACTAAGCCAACAAATCTCCGTGATCTTGCGCGCAGATCAAGTTGGAGGTTTAGCTAGAGAGTTGACACAGGGTCGGCAGCAATTTACTGAGGAAAAATACTTTTTTGTTACAAAATAAAACCTGACGCGCAGAGAAAATAAAAATGCGCGAGGGTGGAGCTACAGGCAATTGCTAGATAATAATACAATTTCATGTATCAAAAAATAATCCTAATAACTTAAATTTTAATAAAGTTTTTACTTCATAGCTACTTTCACAAATTATGTAGAATGTAGATAGATATATGTCTTTATATTATAAGGTAGTATAATGCAAGTAAATAGATACTATCAGTGTATGTTGATTATTCCATTCATGAATTGCCGAAATTAAGAGTCACTACCTGTTTATATGAGATCCACTATCGTTGACCCCCATTTTCATTTCATGAACCCCCAATTTTTTTCCTCACTTGACATAGACCCCTTGCAGGTTGTCGTCGAACCCTGGGGGTCGATATAGAATTCTTTAGGAATCACTGGTTTAAATTATCCTTATCTTGTTTTACTGATGTTCTTCGATTTAAATGATTATTCCCGTTCCTTGAAAACACATGTGGGAAAATACACATTCATAATTGTTTAAAGTAGGAGTTTCGATAGCGGAAATATAATAATAGTTTCCAACTCAGCGAAAAAGAATTTTATGTGATAATCATCCAAGCTTTTAGAAGCGTTTCTGATAAACAAAAAACAATGTTTTGCAAAATTTATAGAAAAATGTAAAGGCATAACATTAGGTTCTCATTGTTAGATGCATTTTTATATAAAACAACTGTGAAATAACGCCAACTATTAAATATTTTTCTGGTAACCGCAAATATTAAAGGAAAATTATAAATAAATAAATAAAGATACCTTAGGTATGGTTCCAGCATTGAAGAAAAAAGTATTGTCAATGTTAACGTTTACATACTGAAGAAAATGTAATGTTGATGAAATAGTTCGATTCATGTTGAATTAAAACAAGCTTTAAATAGTATTTGTGTGCGAGTTCTACAATGGTTTGGTTCAGTGTTGCAGCCTCTTGAATAGCTCTGCTTTGTATTATAAAATAAAATTAAACAAAATAATAAAAAAATAAATTGTCCGAAAGTTTTAAAATGTATTTGCAGCTTACTTTTTGTCTATAATTTCATTTATTACATCGGATGGTAAAATTCATTAACAAATCCTCGACATGATGACACTTTGATTTACGCATCACTTTCTACGAAGTCAGATATTGCATGGACTGAAATAATATTGCTGACTTTATCAGAACGGAAATTAGGTTTGAGGTACTGTCTTTGTAAAATAATTTTTTTTTTATCTGTAGTGCTCAAAATATAAAAAATGGAGCACCTCAATAACTTTTGATTTAACGATCTGAATTTTACTTAGTAAGATACAATTTAATAGTTCAGTTCAGGGGCTATCTTTAAATGTACTGGTTGATTTGTGCCGATGAAAGTTTAAGCTACGATATCAGGCGTATAAAATTTTCGCTGAATTAACATACTCCTTTTTTAAGTCAAATTTTGAATTTGCTTCTGTATGGAATTTTAAATTTTTTTTTTTTGCTATTTTAAATAATACAGCACAAAACGAGGTAAAAAAAATTGTATATTTAACAATTTAAATTTTTCTTGATCATCATTAAATTAAATATGAAATAATACATATTTTTCTTCCTTTTCTTTTCGTAGAATTCTCCGAGGAAGAACAATTTTTATAATTGTCTGCGAAAAGTTTTTAAATCGCTTAAATAGTTCGACGTAGTGAAATGAAGAAAATGTGAAATTAACATTAAGGGTTCATCTTTTGACCGCTTTTCGGTCAGACTATTGGGAATGACTGTATTTTTCTCATTCCGGCTACCACAGAGACAAGTGGCCAAATCTACCGCAGATGGTATGTTTATTCAGGGAAGGTACTTTCGTGACATAAATTTTCGACAGCATTTTCATTAATTAATAAGCATAAAGGTCAAGTCCTCAAAACACAATAAATAAATATAAAAATTATATGCTTATAAGAGCTGAGTATTTAAATTTCAAATATATATATATATAGTCGTCTGATTGTCAGCTTCCTTATCAAAATACATATTGTAAAAGATTATTAATCCTATGTGGCGCCATCTCACGAAAAATGCAAGCAACAATGAAGAGTTCGAAAGATTTCTGATATATACTTTTGAAATTCATTTTTTCGTCTTAAGTTTTATGTTATTTTTTGTTTATTAAGGATATTTAACTATTTTTTTTTATTTGAAAGAAAAAAGAAACAGATTTTAAAGATATAGATATGTATTTTTTTAAAGTTAGGCTGGAGCAAGGAAATTCAACTAATATTTTTAATTTAAAAAAAAAAAAACAAAAAAAAATCAATAAAAATAAAAAAATCAATTAAAAAAATAAATAAATAAGATTTTTTTTTCGTTCCGCCGATTGCAAGGAAATTTAAATATTTTTTTTTTAAATTTAAAAAGTTTGTGGAGGTCTAAACTTTTTGTGACTTTTTGCTCCCGCCCGGTATATCCGATAAGTACCAGTCATATTAATTTTATTTGCCAATGTTTTTTTTAAAAAAATTAAAAGGTATAAGAAAATTATTGTTATTTGCTTTTAAATAGAAATGGACTTTCCAAGAAATTACTGTCCATTTATAAAACTTTCCTCATTATACTGTTAATCGAGAAATTAAAGAATGTTTGGCGAAATTAAAATCCTTTAAACCAGAGTATTTTTCTATACCTGGTTTGAATTTTCGCCTGAAATAGAAATTAATATAGCTATAATTGATTAATCAGCTATCAACTCTAACTCCGACAAATATTTGTTCAATTACTTGATAGATGGCGCCATTATAGATAAATTTAAATGCAATTGTGAAGACAGGTCACAAACTGAAGCAACGCAAGGAGCCTTTCATAATAGAACAGCCACGAAAACAAAGCGGAAGCGTAACGCAGGTTCATACAACAACAAAGCGACGCGTGTAGCTAGCGTTATTTTTTGCCAGTGTCTCATCACTGCTATGTGTTTTATTGAGCTTATAGCCAGATATTCAAAATATGAGATCAAGACCTATACTTCTTTTCTCATAAAAAATCATATACGTTCGTCAGCCAGTTAATCATTATTTATAACATGAGTTAATATGATTTGAGTAATTTTAATAACATTATACTACAATTATATGAATAAAAAATAATTTTTGAGAAATATAACTATAGTAATTTTAAAATTTCAGTCATCAGAATGCAATTTTCACCCATGATTGTAAGTAATCAGTTGAATGCTATTATCATTTTTTATAAAACATTTTTTCAAAGAAATTGGTGTAAAATTCGTAACATTTTAAATCCATTATAGATGCTGTCGCCAACACGAGAACTCGGGTGAACATGAATGAGTTTATATATATATATTTATGTGTTTGTAGATATGACAAACTTGGCTTAATGGTCAACTGTTAAATACAACTGTTAAATACTTTTGATTGTTAAGTGTATAGATAAAGAAATTCATTTAAACGAAAATAAGAAATACTGATATTATTTATAAATCAGTATAAATTAGCTGTAATATTCCTCGTATAAGTTATTAAACTAGTAAATAATATTCTGAAAGAAATTGAGTACGAAAATACCTCAACAGAATTTGAAGATAAAATATTATTATCTGAATAGAATTAACAGAATAATTTCCAAATAGCAAATAATATGTAGTTTATTTTTAATGACAAAGAAAATAATTTAAAATGAAATTAGTGGGAAAATGCTATTTTATTGAAATAATTTGTATCTGTGCAGAAGCATTTTATTGTTCATTAAATATTTTTAAGAATGACTTGCTCAAGATTTAAATAACTGAACAGATGCACTTAATAAAACTACTAGCTGAATACCCGTTCTTTGTACTGAGTGGAATATAGTAATCGATTAATATATCAGTACTGAACAGCACTACAAAATCCTGCACAAAACAGAGAGGCATTAACCAGTATAATTAATAAGATAAAAATAATTTCTGTTTTTAAATTTATTATCTTTTGTCATTTCCAATGGCTTACGTTAGATTAAGCAAAACACATTTTTAGTAGTCCATTCCATCAAAATAAAGATTAATCGCATTTAAGAATCATTTGACATGATAGTAAAAATTTATCATAATCATGTGATTTTCTCTGGTACTTATCCCCTTAAAGGGACTGTAAAAGTCCTCTTCTTACAGCATCTATATTAAAGCTTCCCAGTATTGATGCAGTTTTAATAGGTATCAAATATATTAATACTTTGTATCTATATTTGTACATTTAGTATTCATTGAAACTGCATCAATTATCATAATCTCAGTAGTGCCTATTACCAAAACTAACTAGGCCTCAATAATGTGGCTGTTTTTTATATTTTTTTCAGCGAATAAGTGCCATTTTTCTATTAATTTTGCTTAATAATACTTACAGTATGCAGCTTATTTTAGTTAGTACATATTACCAAAATCATTGGCGTCAATAATAGTTTGGCTGTTTTTAGACTTCTCTTTAACCGATTAGTACCATCTATCCATAAATATTGCTTTTAACATAGCTTATTTTAAATTCCAATCAGCAATTATTGCTAAAATTTATTAAGCATCAATAAAAATATGGTGATGCCTTAGATTCTTCTAAACGCTTTAGCACCATTTTTCTATTAATTTCAATTGATAGTAAATAGCACGTTTTTTTTAAAAATTTCAAATATTATTTATTACCAAAATTAAATTAATTTAGCGTCCATAATAGTTTAGTTTTTTTACACTTCTCTTAAACAAATTTGTACTATTTCTCCATTAATCTTCTATTTTAGTATATAACTTTTTTATTTTAATTTGAACCCCTTATTAAAATTAGTGAAGCCTCATTAGAGTCAATAGTATAAAAAATTTTCACGATTCATTGAAAATTATAAATACTTTCCTCCATTAATTATGCTTTCTAGAACATAACTATTTTTTTAAAATTAATTTATTATTGACAAATTTAATCAAACATCTTTAGCGTCGATAAGAGTATGGCAAACTGTTGTCTTTCTATTTTACGAATTACTATTAATTCAACACATAACTTTTTATTTCAATTATTGTTTATTTTAAATGATTTAGTTTTATAGATTTACATTTTAAAACATAACTATAAGCAAAACAATAATGTGGTAAATATTAAAATATTAACAAATAAAGACGTTTTTAAAGTATATCTACAAATTAATGAAATGACAGCAAATTATTGAATAAAAAAAGAAACGATTTATTTAATAATATTAAAGAATTATGTAAAATATAACATTATTAATAGAATTCGTAAATATAGATAATCGTATAGAGATATAGCGCGCTTCAATGTATAATTAAAATATTAACACAAAATAGCGAAATTCTATAGCTCTTGTAATTTCAAACCTTATCCAGAAAACAAGGAAACTTCTTGATAAAGCATTTGGATGAACTAGCCTGCGTGAGTTTTCCATGATATTAACGCCCATTTGCGTTATGGAGAGGAAAACCATGAATACCTTCCATGTCGGCTGTTAAAGGATTCAAACATCCATCTACCACAGAGGATATTTTACGTCAGCACTGTGGTCAGTGCGAGCCGGGTACAGAATTAGTACCAACCAGCCATCGTTGTGATTCGAACCTAGTTCACCACATTGTGAGGCGAATGCTCTAACCTCTACACCATGCTCCAATTCTTATTATATAGATGTATTTGTATTTAAAGGAAAATTTTGCTATTGCTTTATAACGCGAAAATAAACATGTTGCCATAAAAGTGTATTTCCTTGCACCTCTTAGCATTTCTATTGCACCTCTTAGAGCAATTTCTTACTACACGCGTTAAGTAACCGGATTACGCAAACAATTCTAAGAGCGTATTAGATAAGGGAGAAATACATAAATTAGCGAATTGACGAAAACAGTATCAATGAATCTCCAAATCAGTGAATAAACGAATTCATGAGAAAACTAACCAGTTAATTAAAAAATAAAGAACAAGCGAATTAATGAATTAAAGAATCAAAACTATGCACACGTGATCAACTGAGTGAATTAACTGATTTAACGAACCAATAATTGAGTGAATTTAAGAATTAGCAAATCAATTAATCTGTAAATCTGTGAAAGAGAGAATTAACGAAAAAATGAGTCAAAAAGTGAATGAGTGAAATAAAAAATCAACGAAAGATTTTTTTACCTTTTAATTTGTTTTTCCTTGTTTGATTGATATATTGACTCTATGATTCCTGAAATAATTGATTTAGAGACTAATTGTTTCATAAACTTATTTATTCGCATATTTATTGATTATCTTTCTTATTAATTTGATATTTCAATATTCTTTTATTCTCTTATTTATTGAGCCTGCGCTTTTTAATTTGTTGATTAACTGATTCTTTACACACTAATTCCTTTATTGACTCACTTATCGTTTCATTTATTTCTAATTTATTGATTTTCTATCAATTCCTTCAATGATTGATTATCTATAATTATACACCCATTCACTTATTCAATGATACACTGGTGTGCTGATTTATTTCTTCAGATGTTGACTAAATGATTCGTTGACTTATTGGTTCATTGATTTATTAATTTTCGGAATTATTGGTTTAAATACTGATTAGTTTTCTGATTTGTTGATTCATTACCAATCGCCTTGCCGAGTCATCGATTCACTTATTCAAAGCACAAAAATATTTGTGCTCTTTAACGTTGTTTGCATTAGTTTGTCACTCACTCATTTTTTTGTTGATTTGTTCTTTTCTTGTATTCGCTTGAAAATTCATTAAGTTATTGATTCATTCATGGATTCTTTTATTCATTTTATTCAACACGAAAATTCCAGTTTCAAGTGCGATTTTATTACCAATTGTCATGTGTAGAGTAAGAACGCGTTCTCACTGAAAGTTACAGTTGTTGTTGTCGAATGCCATTAACGCAAGGGGTGTGATTGTTCTTGTATTTTATGTGGCGTCATCTATGGCCAAAAATTTGACTTCTGCCACACCCACGCATCGCACCTGTTTATAGGATGGTCCCATTCATACATCCATTCATTCATTCATCAACATATCGTAATTTTGACCCGAACCAGAGAACTATCAATCTCAAATTCAATAATCAGAGGTATAATTTGTTATGAGAACATGGATGACTTTGTGACCTGACAGATTTAACGTGCACCTGTCACTATTTACTACACGGGGATTTCTCCAAACGTGAGTCCGGACCCCTGCGAAAGTAAGAGTATCCAACCGAAATTAACTTTTAATTTGGATCTTTTGAGTAAGAAAACAAAACTACAGTTGTTCATAGGCTTTTTGTATATTTACTATCAATTACATGAAGGAAAAAAAAAGTTTCGCCTATTTACGATTTCCCACATTTATACATATTTATTTACATGAAAGGGCAGGGGACAAAAACGCATTTACTTTTGAATATGGCCTTTTTATTAGATCTAGAAAGAAGAAGTTGAAGGATCCATTAACATTCTTTCACACCACTAAGGTGAATCGAGAGATGATAAAAAATCAAATAAAAGCTTCTTCAATTTATTTTAAGAAAAATCCTACAGAAAATATGGTTCTTAAATAAATCGATTACAAAAATAAAAAATGGTTGTTCAATCTTTATGCTCGTATTTTTCGAAAACCGTAGATTTTCAAAATAAATATAAATATGATTAACCATATAATTTATTGCTCCGATTTGCATTGTAAATTTAAATAGGTGAGATAAAAGCTTTCTCAATTTATTTTAGAAAATTCCCACAGAAAATATAGTTCTTAAATAAATTATTGGCAAAAATACAAAATAGTATTTTTATCTTTATGTTCGTACTTTTGGGAAGCCGTAGATTTTCCAAATAAACTAAAAGAAAAGATGAATATCAAAAAAATTTCTTTCTCAAATTTGAACAGCAAAACCTTAATTTATAAAACATATAAATTTTTTACGAGCGTCCATCAAGAAACTCTAGATGGCTATATCTATACGGTTATAACAATATTATTATGTGGTTGTATAGTTGAATGTAATTCGACATGTTTGGAACATGTTATAACTTTCCCATTCAATTCACGCTATGTTTAATATGAGATCTGGGAATTTATTTTTTGTAATTAATGCACATCTTTTTATCACCTGAAGGTTAAATAGAGTTCTGTGAATCCAATTTCCACTTTATGTTATTTATGCGTGCCTTTCTTATCATCAGTAGGTCGAACAGCGTTCTGTAAATATAACTTTTATTTTTTGTTATTAATGCGTGCCTTATTATGACTTGAGATTGAATAGAGTTCTGGAATTCTAATTTCCCTTTTTTGTTGCTTACGAGCGTCTTTTTATCCCCTGAAAGTCGAAAATTGAATTTATTTATAATTGCAAATTTTTATTCACATATGGTTAATATTACGTATATACCAAGCTTCATCGACATACGAGAACCAGAATGGGCTCTAGATTGGTTTTGATACTCGATAATAAAGTTTTGTGTTTTTTTTAAAACAATTTTTTATTTTGTTTAATTACCGTTGTTGAACAGCCAACCCAATTTTGGGTTTAGAACTACTAATGTTCAACTCCGCAACCTTGTAAATTAGACAAAGTAACTCCTGGATCATGCAATGGGAGAAATTTGTCTTCGTGGAGATTTTTTTGATGGAACTAATCGCATTTGCGTTACATGGAGAGTAAAGCCATAAAAGCCTTCCACTGTTAGCCTGAAGTCAAGGAGACTCTTACCCATGATCCGTCTACCACTGAGGATATTTTACGTCAGCACTGCGGTCGGAGCGAGCCGGGTCCGGAATTCGTATCGATCAGCCATCTCTGAGATTCAAACTTGGTTCCCCTCATCGAAAGGAGAGGGAATTAAAGAAATTTCTGACAAAGTCAGAAACTGATTTAAAAGATTTTGCGAATGATTTCACAACAAGAGGTATGACTTACCCTTGTGCGCCCTAAAAGTAATGCATCCATTTCACTGCCTTTAGTAACTGTCTCCAGAGGTACAGTTTGAACAGGGGAAGATGCAGATGTAAGGGAACTCATATCATTCATCCAAAACACGACAACATGCCAGCATACTGAAATAAAACGTTCAACAATATAGCAATTACTTATATTACTAAATTACAAGTTTTTTCTCATTGAGTGCAAAATTATTTACTTTCTAAATATAAAGGGAGCTGTATTCTATATTGGAAAACCTTCATGGCAAACTCTGTTTCACCTGCATGAGTAATTTCAAATTTTAAGTATAGAAAACAGTCAGTTCAGATGAACCAAGAGTAAGCAATAAAGCTTTAATTGTTGAAATGTTTTTTCTTCAAAATATCAATGAGCAAACAAATCATGGTATTATTAAACAGTGACCAAACTATCCTTCAATAATTTGTTTACTTTTTGATATCTCACAATTTGTTTTGATTTTGATGTAATGAAATTGAAACTTCGTGGTATACTCTTGGTTTTGATTGAGCTAACTTTTTTCGATGTTTTTAATTTTAAATTACTTATGGAGGTGAAAGAAAATTTTGATGAAAAGTTTCTTCCGTTCTATAACGTCCTCTTAAGGTGCAAACTTTTTTGACTTCATTTTTGACAATGATTATAAAAATATGTCATGCGATGCAGCAAAAAAAAAAAAAAAAAAAAAGTTTTAATAACAGGGAGATTTTGCACTATTACGTTAGCTTTCATACACTCCTGTACGTAAGTTTGAAGTAACTGCGCATGCTCCCGTCCAATTCAGATGCTACGTCTCTTTACGTAATGTTGACGTCATTTACGCTGCAGTGACAAAGCTACAAGCTCGCTTTTTATAGCACTTATAGGTTGTTTTCTGTTTAAGTCTGCCTTCCAACTAAAAACATGGATTTGGAATGCAAATTGGAAGAAATGTATCTATGAAATTTAGAAATGAATCGTGTGTTCTTCAATTAATTAATTCATCAAATAAATAATTTTTTTAGTTTTTGTTAATATTATGGTTGTCTAATTCTACTAGTTCCATAAGAATCTAGATTTCAGCTATTTTGAAATTATAAATTATATTTACTTCAACTATACAATTTAGTTAAAAGAAGTTAAATAATCAATAGCAGTTCAAAGATATTTTTTTTAAATATTATTAATAATAATAACAATCTGCTTTCTTTATCGCTGAATTCAGTTTCAAACGGAGTAGAGCAATAATTTTTGAAGAAAATAAAAAGTGATCTGTTTTCAAAAATCTTTTCTCACTTTAATAATTAAAAATTTTATCCAAATAAATTTGATTGCTATTCTTCTGGGAAGACTAGATTATAAATACATGCAATATCGCGTAATTAGTTTATGCATGTAGTTTGTATGATGTAAATTAAATTTATTTTGTTGAGAAATCAGATTTCATATAAATGAATACGAATATCGTGTTACAATGAAATAAATAAACTTTATCCGAACCAAACAAGTTAGCTGCAAATTAATAAAACATGTGAAGAAACTCTAAAAATATTTTTAGATGTTATTTACAAGATGCTATTTAAGAGAAATCTGAATACTATATTATTTTATCAATCTTTAACAGAGAAATGTGTATTTATTGATTTGAAAGTGTGAAAATGATGATTTATATGCATCTATTTGTTGTTAAATAATATGCCAGAATTTTGTGCTGTAATTTTGATTGATTGCATTTAGAATGTGATAGCTCAAAATAAATAAACAACAAATAAATGATCTTTTTTTTAAAAAAGAAAAACATAACCTCATATCTAAAAGTAAGAATACATAGTACATACGTCAAATATGTGCAAACCCATAGAGTATGACGGAAAAATATTGCTCTAAAAATTTGTATTTACTTTTCTGAATTGAGTATTGATTCTTTTCAGTCAACGTTGCATTCCCCATAAAGAAGAAAAATATAAGCAGCAAATATTTTTTTTGGTGACAAAACGGAATGAAAACAAGCAATATATTTTTAAAGTAGGTTTTGAATATTTAACAAATGAATTGAATATTTAACAACAGAAGGAAATTAATTTTTATTACAAATTTACGAAGCTGAGATTTTTTATTACATTTATGATAGATTCTGATGTAGTTTCTTAAGACATGATAATCATGCGCAATCCTAAATTTTTATAGTTAAAATTTCAATTGGTCCAGTTATTACAAAAAATAAGTTTGCCAAGAAAAATTAATACCCACGATTTTTTTCGCAGAAATCTTTATTAAGTCATTATGAACAAAGGTTGAAAATTTTAGACACTTTATTAGTATGACCAGTTCAGAAGATAACAAAGAAACAGTTCATAATAGAGAAGCGCACCTAGAGGCCAATGACGACATTTCAAGGCATGGGTTCCAATACAATTTTAATCCCGATGATGCGCAGTTAGAAGTTTGAGTTTGAGTTTGATTTGAGAAGCCCTTAGAAGTTTGTCGTAACATTTATGCGACCCCCTGTTTTTATAACGTTTTTAAACTTGTACTTTTCTACAAAAAATAGAGTAAAAATGTCATTTAAAAAAAATTAACTTAGCGAGATAAACTAATTGCATATTTAAAAACAGTTGTATCAAAGTATCTAAAATCTGTTAAAAATTCTTATACAAAAAATGTTCTTTGATGTTTGCAAATTCTGGTAATCGAGAATTGCGTTATAATTGACACATTATCAAGACGTTTTTTTTCTATTTTTTTCTGTAAAATTACAATAATTAAATATTTTATTAACAAAATATTCTTTTAATTTATGTAAAATATCGAATTTTATAAAATAATAATAATGAATGCGAAGCAAATTCGGTGACCGAAATAGGGTCGTAGTCAATGAGCTATTTAAGTGTGTTTTGTATAAAATGAATTATTTTAATTTATAGTAAATTAAACTTAGCTACCGATAAAATTGCTAACACAATTAATTAACTCATGAAAATAAAATAAATTTTCTAATATAAAAAATTTTGTGACTGAACTTAAGATTCTTGAAAAGTAAATGAATGAAAATTTCAAAAATGCTTAGATTGTTAGAATGGTTTTAAATTTAAAATGATTTTCCGTTTCAGAAATAGCCAAGGTTCAGTTTTATCTTCTCAAAAATGTTTTTTTTTTCAATGCTTTTCTAATTACCCTTTGGCATAAATGCAGTTATTCAGAGTTCATGTATTAAACTTGAGCTTGAGTTGAAAAAACGTGAAAGAGATTTTGTTTCATTTGGCATTCTCTTTTAAATTTTTCATTTTCTTCAACAAAAAAGAAGGAAAAGAAAGCTATTTCCAGTAACACTTGGACAACGACTTATTCTTTCTCTTCTAGCTGCTGAAAGTGAATTTTAGTATTACAGCAATCTTTTTCAAACCTATAAAGTATTATTAATTATTATTTAATGAATTATGTCGTGAGAAACTGAAAAAAATAAGCTGGATCACACAAAAAGTTTCTGAGAAACTGAATTTTAAGAATACTTTTTTTTCCAAATTTGATTTCTTAGAAACTTTTTGACCGATGTCGCTCAAATTTTATATTTTTACATGTCAAACTACATTCTTGACATTGATGTAAAAAAATGTGAACTTTATAATTAAAAATTTTTTCAAATATTATTAAATGAAATAATCAAATAAAAAAATATTAACTGAAAGTTATTTTTTCTTGGAATCATCTTTTGATAAACGAATTTTCGAATTGAGTGTAAAAACATTTCATTTCGTTTAAATTGTTCACGAGATATTGGGAAATATGCAAAAAGTAAAATCAACATCAAGGGACCGTACTCCTGACCAAACTATTGAGAAAATATTTTCCAGATTGCAGCTGTCTCCTATATTTTGGGAGTCAGAAACTCGAGTGCATTGAAAAAAAAAGTATATTATTCAGAGAAAGTGCGTTTTTGAGTGCAATTTCGTGACATAAAATATCGTCTGCACTAAAATTTAAGGTCACCCTCTTCAACCATTTAGTTTAAGTCATACAAAAGGGAAGATTCGATAATTAGATCAAGAGTTATTCAAGATGGTCCGTTTTATTTTTGGTGCACTGTACAGTAACAAGTTTTAAGTTAAACTTAATCTTAAACGAGGCACTAATTTAAAATTACTTCTTTTTAATGAATTTGTAATTGTCAAGTAAACTTATATCAATGTTATTACACTGTGTTACAATTGTTCTTTTTTTGAAGTTTACCACTTTTTATTATTCGGAAACAATGAAAAACAGATAAAAAAAATGCATGCATATTGTATCGGCTCTATACAAGTTAAAGCAATTTATTAAAACCTTCAATAATTTACAACTAAGCTTAAGTAAATCAACAATCAATTTCGTTATAGTCTTAAATTTGTTAAATTGTATAGTTTTAAATTTGAATACTATCTTTTCTTATATTTTATATTTTTTCCCTTTGACAAAACAAAAAAGCTCTTAGTATGATTGATGATGAAGTTAAATGTTCTTTACATGATGAAAAATAAATGTTAGAAACATCATTCGTCAAATGTTAAAAACATTCTGAAAAGACAATTTTCATATTATTTGTCTGCATTTAATTTTTATGATCTCAAAGAGAGCGTGAATGTTATGAAAAAAGGCATTAAATAATAAAAGGGAATAGGTATTGCATTATGTTCTGTCACCTGTTGTAGTAGAACTGGCTAAAATTGCGTGTTTTATTGAGATCTCAAAGTGTGAATTATAGGTATGAAGGGGTCGCATTTTTTTATTCTTCAAAACGGAAGACTTTAGCTAATATATCGATGTAAGTCTATAAAAGAAAAAAAAAACTTAAAATTTGATCTCTGTTTTTTATTCTTAAATGATACTTAAATACAATACCAATAATTAAAGTTGCAGTTATTTAATAGATTATGACTATATCTTATTAATTATTTCATAATTTGATGTGTTATGCCAAGATAAGAATGATGTAGTTATTTTATTTCATTTTATAACCGGTGTTGAACAGTTAACCCGATTCTGAGTTTATAACTATCTATGTTCAACTCCGTAGCTTTGTAATTTTGAACCCAATTTAGGAGACAAGAAAACTCCTGGATCAAGTATTGGGAGAAATTTGCCTTCTCAGAGAACTTTTTGATGGAGCTTCCCTGTATTTGCGTTACATGGATTAGGTTTTTTTTCCGTCAGCATTTTGGTCGGTGCGAGCCGGGTGCGGAATTCGTATCAACCAACTATTGCTGGAATCCCCAACCTTTTCGACTTTTATTAAATATAATAATAAGAAATAATCTATGTTTACCAATTTTTTTTGCAGTGAATTATCTTTGGAGAAACAAATTTTATAAATGTATGCAAATTTTTTCCATTCAATTAAAAAGTTTTCGAGATATGGTGAAGTACGAAAAAAGTGAAATTAACACTAAGGGGTCCAAACTTTGGGTTACTCTCCTGACCAAACTACTGGGATCCTTTTTCCCAGATGGCGGCTACCCCTATATTTTGGGGAGCAGAAATCCGAATTCATTAAAAAAAGGTATGCTTATTCAGAGAAAGTACGCTTTTGTGTTTGATTTCGCAGCTTAAAATATCGTCTGCACTAATTAATTAGTATATTTGAGGCTGCCCCCTCTCACCATTAAGATTATGTCTTAGAACGTAAGGGTTCGATCATTAGTTTAAAAGTTATTCAAGGTGGTCCTTTTTTTTGGCGCATTGTACTTTCCAACATCGCAAAAATATTTTTTCATGAAAGTTAAAATACCAAACAATTTGTAACATAAGTGTAACATTAATTTTGTAACCGAATATTTTAATTTTTTGATGCTCCTTTGGGAAAAGTAAAATTTTTATCTAGATGCTGAGAGCTGAAATGTTGTTGGGATTTTTATTCAGTGTACATAATCCAGAAAAGGTTAAATAGAAGATGATCAAAACATTGAGTTGAATGTATAATTTTGTTCATCAAAATATTACTCAAAAAAATTTCATCCACTGAATTTGCAAAATTTGTTTTATTTCGTATGGTTACTATTTGAAATACCAGGTGTTCCTTACGTATACTATTTGGAATACCACAAATTCTAACTGATAATATTTGAAATGTGAGTTGTTCTTTATGAATACTGTTCGAAATTCTAGATGTTTCTAGTGAACGCTATTTGCAATGCTAATTGTTTCTCTGGATACTATTTGAAAAGCTAGGTGTTCTCTATGAATAATAATTGAAGTGCCTAGTGTTCTTTTTGGATACTTTTAGAAATACCAGGTGTTCCACTGGATACTATGTGCAATACAGGTGTACCTTAGGGATATTTGAAAGGCCAGGTGTTCTTTACGCATATCATTTGAAATGTTAGATGTTCTTTATGAACACCATTTGAAATGCTAAAAGTTCTTTATGGATACTCTTTGAAATTCTAGGTGTTTCTCTGGATACTATTTGAAATACTGAGTTTTCTCCATGAAGAATAATTGAAATGCCTGATGTTCATTATGGATACTGTTTGAAACGGCAAGTTTTCCTCTGAATACTATGTAAAATACAGGAGCTCCTTATGAACACTATTTGAAACGCTATATATTCTTTATGGATACTACTTGAAATGCTAGGTTCTCTTTATGAATGCTATTTTAAATTGTGCACCTTATGGACACTGTTTGAAATTAAAGGTGTTCTGTATGGATACAGTTTGAAATGCCAGATTAGACGATTCAAAAAATTAAGTGACACGGAGGAATACGATCTGAAATGTGGAATGTTTTTAGTGTTGTCTCTTTATCCACGTAACATTTTGTCGTTGTGATAACTTTTTACAAGCAATATTTATTACTTGCAGAAATTTGGTTTTGTGATACTTTGTCATCTTAAATTTTATTTTTGTATATTTAATCTACACGATAACTTATTCAATACATGCTTAGTTCCGAGAGTTTATTGAGGTGTGCTAGTTTTTTCTAAAAATTGATTTAACTATAATTTTAGCTGTTTTTTTTTCAAATTAAATATTTCATTTTGACTTTTAATGTGTAAAATTTAATTTGGAATAAAAAATTATAATTTTTAAATTAAAATTTTTTTTAAATAGAAATTGTTAAAAAATTCATTGGTTATAAGAAATGATTTTTAAAATCTATCTCGCAATGTGAGTTTAAGAAAAATTTTTATATTTAAAAATACTTCATTTTCAAAATAATCTTTAAAATATTTAAATTTGTTTTGTTCTATTTTCTATTAATCTATTTCTTGCATTATTTATTTTTTCTTTTATATTTTTTACCTAAAAGTTTAATGACTTTAATTCAAAACTCTAAAGTAGTGTATTAACTTTGCAGTTAATCGAGTGAGGCTGTATTTTAGTTAAAACCATTCTATATAAAAGGCTTCCTCCGATTGAATGAGAAAAATAATGAACTGGTTATTTGGAAGATGTAATTTTTTTCGCAAACAGTTTTAAATTTAGTAAAAAAAATTCATTGTGAAAAGAATGAATGATAGAAAAGAAATAATTTTTCTTAATCTAACTTCTTTAATGAGTAGTTTCTCTTAATAAATCATTTTTAAAAATCAATTCAATTATATAAAAGTATAATTTACTTTCCTTTATGGACTGCAGATAGAAGTTTGGTTTTATTATTTGACATTTTTTAGAAACTAGAAAAATAATTAGATGTACTTATTAAGTAGTCAATTTAAATTGTTTTTCTTAAAAATTATACATATTAAAAATGCAAATAGTTGATAAAAAAGAATTTATTCTTTTTATGGATAAATTAATCTGTGCATCAAAGGAATTAAGTTCATTAAAATTAATTAGTATACTATACATTAAACTTAGACATTAATAAACACTAAATTACACTGAAAGCATATTGAGTTTTTGTTTACATGCTAGTTCGACAGTTAAGTTTCTGATAGTTTGCAAGAATAACTACTGTAAATATTTAAGTGCTTTTGCTATTAGTATGATAAGTATTTCGATAAGTGTTATTGAAACAAGCACTTTAAAGCTACTATTATTATTTTAACACTATTATTTTTTTAACACTATTAGTATTAGAACAATAAGCATTTCGACAGGAATAATTTTTACAAGTATTTTAAAGCTATTATTATTTCAATACTATTACTATAAATACTATAAGCATTTTGATTACGAAATACTAATGTTTTAATAATAAATAATTACTATTATTATTAATAAAATAAGAATTTCTCAAGAAAAATTTCGTGGAAAAATAATATTTTTTATTCAGAAATATAAAAGGAATTATTAGTTTTGTCATGAATTTGTTAAATTATTTAAATTTTTTTTCACTGGAAAAACCTATAAAAATAATAAAAAATTATTTATGAACATTAAAATAATCTCAAACAAGTTTAAATTGGTTGGAATAGCACACGCGAACTGTTCTTACAAAGAGGAAAAAGGGGCAACATAACGCAAATGTGACGCAACACAGTTTTTGTTAAAATTTCTTTTTAGTTACTAACTATTTTTTGATTAAGTGCTGAGTAATGTTCGAACTTTAAAGTATTCTCCAAACATATGTTTTTAGAATATTTACGGCAAAGAATATAAGAAACAAAAGTTAGAAATACTATAATTGGATAGAGTCAATTAATACGAACACTTCAAAGGACAAAAAAATTAAAAGCAAATCAACACATTATTATTTCCAGTTTCAAATTTCATGCTAAAATTTTTACTTAGAAATTTGATATTTCTTCAGAAACCTTTTAAAGATATGTACATTATTTACAGTTATCACCATGCACTCTATAGAAAATTATCATTGATATAAAAAAATTTCCTCTATCTTAAATATTCCTATAAGTAGAATGGTGCTCACAAAATTAAGAAAAAAAATCAGATTTGGTCAATTTTCTCTAGAAGTACATTGCGAAATTCCGGATGAAATAACGGTAAAACTATTTTTAACGGAACATCTTACGAAGCAAACAATCTCATATGCTATAATTCTTACTGCAATAATTACCGCAAAATTACTGGACCACTCTAATTAAATAAATATAACTATAAGAATTACGGAATAATATTTTACGGAAAATACACGGATGATACAAAGTTCCGGTATTTTATATCGCTACTTGATTCGGTATTTTTCACAGCGTGGTAAGTTATCTTTTTTCTTTTTTACCCAATGCCCACATGTGTTAACATCCGTCAATCCGGCGATTTTGTTGACCTCTCTTTCAAGGGCACCATATTAGGTGGGCCAATATCGCTCCCACAGTGAGGACAGATAGTACAGAGAAGGAAGGAAAGAACATCCATGCCTTGCCCGGGATTCGAACCCAGAACCTTTTTGATGCAAGGGCAGTTCCCTACCCCCTACACAGGCCGGTCGGCGTGGTAAGTCATCTTGCAAAAAGAAAAAAAAAATTCTTTGCTTAAACTGCTTTAGTTTTTGTTTGAACGTGAGCTTTTTAAATAATTATTTATCTCATGAACTTTTTAAAACCGATAAAAGTTAATTGAAAGATCTAAATTTTGTCAAATCCTAAATTTTCAATTACTTTTTTCAGCAATTAGTAGTTTACGAAGCTTCAAAATAAGATATTTATACAAGTTTAATTGAAAAGTAAAAAAAAAGGTAATAGTGTGAGTAATTTTAAGTATTAGCAATTAGAACAAAATGCATATTTATGAATTTTCGGAAGAAAAAAAATTAAAAAAAATTGCATGATACATAATAATGACAAATAATTGTACTCTTTTAAATTTAATTGCTTGAAAAGCTAAAATTGAATTGTAATAGGAATAGTTTTTTACTGGACACAAGTATATGATTTATACTGCTATCTTCTCTTGGAAAATTGCATTAACAAGCTATTTTATGAATTCTACAGCAAAGGTAACTTGCGTTAAAGATAAGAAGCTTTGCTTTCAAGAACTAATGTCATTATCATTTTAGAACTCTGAATTTATTAATAAGATTTTCATCATTTTTATAAAGATGCTCGAAATGCCTGAAGTGCTGTTTAGTTATTAATGTTTAAGTTATAAATATAATAAATCCTTTTATTTTTGTTTAGTGCATGTTATTCGAGGAAGCTAGGCTTTTTTGAGTGCTTATTTGTAAATGAAAATAAAATTACCATTTATCTAAAAATATATAATAATTTATAAGTCAAAAATTCTCTTATAAAGGAAAACCAATAGCCGAAACTGAATCAATATTATTTCAAAAAACTACTTTTATGCTTTATACCTTAGAAAACAATTACAACAACGATTCTACCACCAAAAAAGGAAGACAGCCCCACCTTATTCAAACAGTTATGATTTGTGATATTATGATAGCACAAATATGATATATAGATATGATATATAGACGATATATTAAAATATTATGACAGATATGATAGATAGATATGACATTATGATAGAATATTGTTACTTTGTTATTGATTTGTTAATTTATTTTAAGTGACACGATTAGTCATTTCAAGTGTAAAATTCACGTGAACCATACCCTAAACAAAAATTATACCGAGAATCAATAAAGTTGTTGTAAAGTGTAGTGTACCAATGTTGCGTCAATAAAAATGTTGTGCTGTTGTTGTTTCCAACGACACTTGGAAAAGCCAAGTTTGCCAGCCATCGGCTTCTGAATCAAGACAGGAAAGTGCACATTTCGTTTGACAAAGGAGCACCGCAAATTGAAAAGTACGTCTTAACTCAGAACTTCACAGATAGATGGCAGCACCACGTATCCATGTGGTCACTTCCTAAATTTAGACATAGATTTGAAGGGGAAGGACATTTTCTCCAGATTTCTCTTCCCATGGCGCTGCTCAGTGACCTACCACAAGACTTAAGCGATTCTACAGATTTTAGGAGCACTTATATCTCATGTACTCAGAGGATCTTAGAGAAATCGAGGTAGATTCATTATAGGCTTTGAAATATTGAAAGATTTGTATAAAGCTGGGATATAATTATAAATTTTTACTTAATAATATATAATAAAAAATCATAAAATTTGGAATTTATGATGGTTGCAAGTTGGTGCATTCTGTAAAGAATTTATTTCTAAATGAATTGAAAAAATTATGTGTTATTAACAAGGAGAAACCGTTATAAAATGTGTAAAAAGCGAATATTCATTAAAACAATGAATAAATAAAAGTAATGTCGATACGGTCATCTAATTAAAGTGATACATTCAGATATCTCAAATATCATTCACAGCTTAAACTTATTATTAATTGTAAATAAATAAAAAGTAAAGAGTCAGCTAGCTTTTTAATAGCACCTGATCTATAATAAAACTGATATGAAAATATAATGAGCAGAAGAAAAAAACACTGATTAATTTTAAGCAGATTTGTTCTTTTATAATTGATAAAAATTTCACTAAAAAATCAGAAATATTTTGACTATTTAATACTGTAATACTTTTTTTCCCCAGTATATTCAAAGGAAATGAAAGTTAAAAGTATTTTTGCTTTAATTCATTTTTTTTGTGGAACTTATCCTGCCTGATTGTTAGCATATTTTGTAGTTATAGTTAGCATTTTTTGTTAATTTATTTTCAATGTTTCAGAAAACTCATCAATTCTTCCATAAAACATTTAAAATGTACAGAAAAATTGAATTTATTGGCAAAAATAATCAGTTGCACTTAATGTGAGTTTGGATCTCTTTCTGCTTTGATGCCTCGGAGGATATTTCCAAGAATTAAAGTCTGTTTCTACACCTGGGCATTCATAAAGTCTATCATTTGACCGTAACCAAATGTAGTATAATATTATTAAAATACACTATATTATCACGTTTGCTATATAATAAAAAAGATGTTCATTATGGGAACCTAGCATAGTTACAAAATATCAATTCCAAAAATGGGCTGTTGAAGTGGGCATTTCAAGAAAAACTAGTATATTTATGAAGTATTGATTCTAAAAATACATATCAAGGGTGACCATTATGGAATACCCTGCTTGCTTACAAGGAAAGAATTCTGAAAATATGTATTAAGATTGGTCACAACGGAACACCCTGCGCACTTTAAAGTATTAATTCTGGAATATTTATTATAAGGGTGGTCAATAATTAATACTTTAACCTGACTCACATAATATAGATTCTAAAAACCTATATCAGGGGTGATAATTACGGAATACTCTGCATATTTACGAAGTATGGATTCCAAAAATATATATTAAGGGTGGTCATTGATGAATACATTGCGTATTACAAAGAATTAATTCTAAAAATACATATTATGATGGTCATTGCATAATACCCTGCAGACTACAAAAGTATTCATTTCAGGAATATGTATTGAGAAGGTCATTACGAAATACCTTGCGTACAGAAAAATATTAATTCTATAAGTATTTATTATAAGGTTGGCCATAGAGTAATACTATGCGTATTTTTAAAGTATTGATTATAAAAATAGATATTAAAGGCAGCCATGACGGAATACCCTGTATACTTTCAAAGTATTGAGATAGAATAATTAACTTAATTTCTTTATTTCAGTTGTCTATGAGTCATGCACGATTTGAAAATTAAATTTGTTTACATATTTTACATTAACAACAAATGCGGAGGTTAACTCTCTTTTTTTTAACATTAAACGACAAAAATTTTGGAATAGAATTGTAGGAACAAAATGAATATATACCTCACTACCTTATACTCTTATAGGAATAAAATTATGAAAGTTGCACTTTTTTTGTCAGTTGTATTTTGGAAATTGTTTACAACTAGCAGCATCAATAATCTTATCAATCTACAGCAATCATTATATTTCATAAAGTTTTTGCACCGTTTTAGCCAATTAAAATTATTCGCATATTATTTACTCATTTACTAAAACGTTTTTTCGTAACTTATTGTTTTTAATAAGAAAAAAGTAATATTTTTTTATTTTATATTTGTTATTAAAATGTACGTATCAGAGTTACTAGTGGTTTTTCTGTATTAAAAGCTTAAAATATTCGTGTGAACAAAGAGTTAAGTTTTCTTCGTTTAAAATTGTGCAAACATATATGCTTTTGTCATAAATGTTGTTAAAAAATCGGTATGTTTTCTCTCATACTACAAACTGCTTTGGGTTATATGCAAAACATAATTGATTTTTTTTGACCTGTTTTCTTTTTCTATTATTTTTTTTATGTAAAATTGTTAGCATGAAGAATAAATCTTTTCTTAACTTTTAAATAGATTTTTTTTTTATTTTTCAATGTTCTTCTCCATTTTTTTAAAACTTAACTAAATTTTATTCTAGAAACATGCTCTTTAATAGTTTCCTTCATTGAATTAAGTTTTTATATCCTTTTTTATTTGGAATTTCAGAAAGTTTTAGAATATTAAGTAATTTAAGCTTAAAAACCTAAACAGGATATTTGGTTGAAATTTAATCAATGAAGTCAAGTTTTAAAATCAGTTTATTTCGAAAAGTATTATTTTTGTTTAAAACTTTATCGTTTTGAAATAAAGCACCAATGTAAACAGCAATCGTTAATGGTGTTATGAACTTTGTGAAACTAGTTATTGAAAATAAGATGTTAATTACATAGTCTTAAAGTCATTATTTTGTTATATTTATTTTTGTTACTTTTATAATTATGGTTATTTTTGTTACATAAATAGTTATAGTTATTTTGTTATATTTATAGTTATTTTTGTTTTATTTATAGTTATTTTTGTTATATTTATAGCTATTTCTTGTTTAAAACCTCACTTTTTGCAATAAAACACCGATGTAAACCGAAATCGTTATGAGCTTTGTGAAACGAGTTATTAAAAATAAAAATTTCAATTAGATAATAGGTTTTGATTTAATTACATAATTTAAAAGTTATTATTTTGTTATAGTTATTTTTGTTATACACTCTATAACAAAAAAATCGACGCACATAGAAGGAGTTGTCCGATTGAAACGAAAATTGGCGGATAGGAAGACAATATACAGAATAGTAAGTGATTAAAATTTCAGAACAATTAAATAATTTATTGCAGAGTTACAGTAACAAGTTCAATAAGGTGTTGACCCGCCTCTAGACTGGATACAAGCTGCCACACGGTGTGGCATAGACCGATAAAGCTCCCGGATGGTCTCCTGCGGTATTTCCTGCCAAATTCGATCCAATTGTTGAACGAGGTCATCAACATTCCGTGCCAGATGCAATCGCCTTCCCATCATATCCCAGACATGCTCGATGGGATAGAGATCTGGTGATCTGGCAGGCCAAGGAAGAGTTTGACAAGCCTTGCAGACAGTTCATAGCAACACGTGCCGTCTGTTGGATTTTGTTGAGGGCAAATCAGACTGAAAGTCACGTAGAACAAACTGAAAACTTAACTTTATTTACATAAAAAGAATATAAAAACAATAAGATGTTGCCAGCACAGGAAACTCAAACTATCTAACTAATCTCGAACTCAAACCTCAACATCCTCCCCACCCTGGTCGACCTCGAGGGGGATGACCAGAGCTACCGGACGGGTTATATTGTGACCATTAACTCTCAGCTCACAGGATCTTATTTTTCCGTCTCGTCCTTCATGCAAGTTCACCACTCTAGCTTTCTTCCACATGTGACGTGGTCGGACATCTTCTTGTAGAAGTACAATATCGCCAATTCGAACGTTAATGATATTGTCCTGATTGCGCTTGACAACTCCTATTAGGCGTTCCCACCAGCCTCCCCACCAAGCCGCTCGTGGGGCGATAAATTTCCAAGTTATGCCATTTTGGGCATAGTATTGCTGAGTTTTAGCTGATGACAGAACTTGCCATAGCAGAATCAAGTCCTTATTTGTTGCCTGAAAAGTGGTAGCATTGTCTGTATAGATTGTGTTTGGGAGTCCTCTGCGGCCAACAAAACGCTGTAGTGCCAAAAGAAATTTGTCTGTGGTAAGATCCGACACAAGTTCGATGTGTAATGCACGTGTTGTTGCACAAGTAAATAGTGTTATGTAGGCTGTGTCTCTTGATTTCAAACATCGAATATTCACGGGTCCAGCAAAATCAATTCCTGTGGTAGTAAATGGAGCAGAAGGTACAACTCTTTCAGGAGGTAAAGGAGCTTCGATTTGTTTTCCGCATTTCGCTTTGAACAGCTTGCAAGGTAGGCATTTGTGAATAACTTGCTTTATAGCTTGACGTCCTCTTAAAATCCAGAAGGTTGAACGTAACTCGGACAGGATTATACGCACACCTAAGTGGTGGAGTCGTATGTGTGTATGCTGGATCAAAAGGTGGACAAAATAGTGTTTACCATCGAGCAATAAAGGGTGTCGAGTGTCAGATGAAATGTTTGAAAATTGCAGCCTTCCCCCAAGGCGTAAATAATTATCTTCGAGAAAGGGATTGAAACAGGAAATTTTGGATTTTTTCGGCAGAGGACTTTCCGCTTTTAAGGCATTTATTTCAGCTGAGAAACATTGATTCTGTACAGTTTGTATCCAATAGTTTTTAGCTTTCTCTATTTCATTACAATTCAGTTCATGAGTTATGCGTTGCTGTGTCTTACAGTTGTATACAAAACGTAGTATCCAGGCAGTCACACGAAGAAGTTTCGTATAAGAACTATAACGAGATATATCTATGATGGGTTCTGTAGTTGCAACGTAGGAGGATTGAAATTTGGTTTTTCGTGATTCAGCTTCAACTAAAGGTTGTGTACGTGTAGATAAAACTTTGATAGGCCAAGTTTCTGGATCATGTTTTAGCCATTTCGGGCCGTGCCACCAAGATTCTAAAATTGATAACTGTGATGGAAAGGTACCACGAGTAAGATAATCCGCTGGGTTATCTGTACCGGGACAGTGGCGCCATTGTGCTGAAGTAGTGTTTTGAAGAATTTCTGTTGTTCTGTTGCAGACAAATGTTTTCCACTGATTAGGATTTCCCTTTATCCAACTTAAAGCTACAGTAGAATCGCTCCATAGTATGGCAGTGTGGGAATTCATGTTCGTTTCCCTGCAAAAATACTGGAGTAGGTGAGCTCCTAGTAGTGCAGCTAACAATTCGAGTCTCGGAAGGGTGACCCTTTTGATTGGGGCTAGTTTATTTCGACTGCAAATGAGATGGATCTCTGTAGAAATATCATCTGCGTGACGCGCGTACAAGCAAGCTCCATATGCACGTTCCGAAGCGTCGCAAAACACATGTATGGTAACGTCGGAATTTTCGGAAAAGCCAATCCATCTTGGGATGCATATTTCATTCAGATAGTGTAATTCATTTATCCACTTGTGCCACTGCTGTGCTACAGATGGAGGCAATAGTTCATCCCACTGAATACCACTAAGCCATGTATCTTGAAATAATATCTTCACAACTACTGTAACTGGAGCAAACAAACCTAGAGGATCGTAAAACTTTGACATCAACTTCAGTAGTAAGCGTTTTGTTACTGGTTCTTTACATGCTTGAACAATTTTTGTCTGCACATCAATTTGAAAAACATCACTGTTAGTATCCCATTTAACACCCAAGACTTGCGTGATATCCTTAAACGAGACGTTTTCTTGTTTCCACATATCTTTCAAAATCTTAGAATTTGTAGTCCATTTGTCTAATGGTAGGCTAATAAGTGATGTAAGTTGCTGCAGTTCTTGGTAAAGAATCAGAGCTTCAGTATCCGTAGACGTTCCGGTTACAAAATCATCCATATAGATGTTATTCTCAACGTGTCTAGTAGCTGTAGGATATGCTTGTTTGTGTTTTGTAGCTAATTCACGAAGAGAAGCTGCTAATAAAAATGGACTAGAGACGAGTCCAAATGGAAGACGTGTGAATCGATAGGTTACAATTTTATCTTCAGTGCAGAGTTTCCCATCAGGAGTATATGTAGTATTGTACCAAATAAATCGTGTTGCATCTCTGTCTTCTTCTGCTAGAATCAGCTGCAGAAATGCTTGTCTCCCATCACTAGTGATTGCTATTTTAGAAAGTCGAAATCTCAACAATGTGGCTAAGATATCGGGAAGAAGATTTGGTCCTACTTCAAGAGCGTCGTTCAAAGATGGGTGACCTGGAGAATGTGAAGATGCATCAAAAACTATACGCCACTTAGTTTCTCCATTTGTAATTTTCTTTACAGCGTGATGGGGCAAGTAAAATAAACGTTCTTCATTATGTGTTTCTGAGACAACTTCAACGTGTTTTTTATCAATGTAATCTTGCATGTGCTCAATATATTTTTCTTTGAATTCTGAATTTGCATGCATTTTCCTTGTTAAAGATTTAAATCGTTGAATTGCGACTTCATAATTGTTCGACGAAAGTTGAACTTCTGGTTTCCAAGGCAATTTTACAACTCTTCTACCATCGATGATTTCAAAAGATTGATGAAAGTTCGTTAAGAGTTCAGAGTTGTGAGGACTTATTTTTTCTTGTGTCGGTTGTATGCCAATGCTCTCTAAGTTCCAGAAATTTCGTACCACATTATCTAATTCCTGAGTTGAAGTATCCACATCAACATTATGAACCGTTGAAATGAAGGAAACTGTTGCGTGTGATCGAGTTCCACTAAGTACCCAACCAAAACTTGATGGGACCAAGGCCAGAGAATCCGACAACCTGACTGGAGCTTCAGAATTCATAACAATCCAGTAGTAATCTGCACCGATTAAAATCTCAATTGGTAAGTTCGACAATGAATCATCTGGATCAGCAAGTTTCATTCGCTTGTTTTTAGCAAAGAGTGAAACATCCGTTGATGAAGGTAGGTGTGATGCATATTTGTTGGAGCTTTCAAATGCAGTAACATTAACTTTAGATTTGTCCCAGATACTTGATAACTGAAATTTGACTTGTCTTCGCATGTAGTCAACATTAGCTGAGGATTCAAAGGCTTGAATGTCCAAATGTCTGGTTGAAATTACTGGAAGTTTTAAAGTATCCACAAGATTAGAAGAAACGAAACTAGATTGACTTCCACCATCCAAAAGACAACGTGTCAATTTTGTAATGCCAGTGGGCCCAGTTATGAAAACTCGTGCAGTTTGCAAATGAACGAAATTGGAAGGCGATACATCAATTTTGTTTGTAGATGTAGCCACAGGCTGCTCATTGGTTAGAGGTTTGCATATTGATGTATGGTGTTTTCTCTTGCATTTGGAACAGACAAATTTTTCTCTACGAGGGCAATTTTTTTTGTTATGTCCTCGGTTAGTGCACAAAAAACATCTATTACTAGTCTTCAATTTCTGTATGCGCGCGTCTATGTCCGTTACAACATTGCACTGTTGAGGCCAATGTCCGACAGTTTCACAGAAAGGACAAAAGGGTGACATTATTTTACTTTTGGTAACTGATTTAGAATTCACATTAAAATTTTCTAAGGAGGATTTAATAGGATAGTCTGGAGCAAGTGAACCTTTAATATTACTTGCAGTAATTGATCCCTCGACCTCTTCTGATAAAAATTTCATTAATTTTGAAATATCGCTTTCACCAAAATTTTCACGTTTGGCATGTACAATCCAGTTACGACAGATTTCATGAGGAAAAGCACGAAGTATTTTAGGAGCCAAAATTCTTCCGTATGATTGAGTTTTTTCTCCTAAAGCATCTAAAGCCTGTATTCTTCGATTACAATCAATATATAACTCATTTATTGCTGCTGGAGAGTGATTTTTGACAGGTTTTAGGTTTTCTAAATAATCGAGATGAGCCTGTATTATTTTATCTTTATCGCCATATTTCGATTTCAAAATATTCTTTGTTGTTGCATATGTTTCTGCAGTTATATTAATTCCATCAACTATTCGTTTTGCTTCTCCATCTAAATATCCCCGCAAAAAAACATGCTTGTCAACCAGCGATAAACTTTCGTTTTTGTCGATACAGTTTTCAAAACGCTCCCAAAAACTATGGAATTCCTCAATTTCGCCGTAAAACGTATTTATTTTTATTGTAGGCAACTTTACTGTAACATTTGAAGGCGAAGACGAAAAATTATTTATATTGGCAGCTGTTGGCGATGTTTCAGAAATTGAATTCGTGTTCCGATTCGCTGTTCTTTTGAAATTAAATAACGCCAAATGAGCATTTTCTGTGTATCTTTCGCATTCTATTATGTCTTCCTGATATTCTTCATCATTTAAAAAATTATGTATTTCATCGTCTGCCAAGGTTAATTCTTTTATTTTATCTTGTAAACGTTCAATGTTGTATTCTCTTTCAGTTTGTGTACTAGCAGCATCGTTCAATTTCGTCGTTAGTTTCGTAATGGCGGTACGTAGCGTTGTTCGTTTGCGTTTAAATATTACAAGTTTTTCACTGCCGGTAGCCATTCCAATTCAGATTTTTGACGAAAGTAATTATAACAAGTTCAGTATGACTCACCGAGTTATTTCGGCACCAAATGTTGGATTTTGTTGAGGGCAAATCAGACTGAAAGTCACGTAGAACAAACTGAAAACTTAACTTTATTTACATAAAAAGAATATAAAAACAATAAGATGTTGCCAGCACAGGAAACTCAAACTATCTAACTAATCTCGAACTCAAACCTCAACACCGTCTGTGGTCTGACATTGTCCTGTTGAAAAACCAGCCCAGGGCACTGCAAAAGGAACGGTAGCAAAACAGGTCTTAGGATGTCGTCGACGTACCGCTGTGCAGTAAGTGTACCTCTAATGACGACCAAAGGGATCCGGCTGTCAAAGGAAATGGCACCCCAGACCATAATGCCTTGTTGAGGGCCGGTGTGGCGTGCAATAGTGAAGGCAGGATCCCCCTTCTGCCCAGTGCGTCTCCAAACACGTCTTCGATGATCGTCAGGACACAGTTGGAAGCTGGATTCGTCGCTAAAGACTATACGTCCCCAGTCGGCATCATTCCAGCCTGATCGAGACAAAACATTCATGCATACGAAATTTCAGAGCAATCGGGTGATTGCTTTTTGGTGCGTCGATTTTTTGTTATAGAGTGTATTTAGATCAAAAGTTAATTTTGGTATATTTATAGTTTATTTTTGTTATATTTAGAACTATTTTTTGTTTAAAACTTTACTTTTTGAAATAAGACAATGTAAACAGCAATCGTTAATGGTATTATGAACTTTGTGAAACAAATTGTTGAATTTAAGATATCAATTTGATCATAGATTTAATTAGGTAGTTTAACAGTTATGTATTATTTTTTATAGTTATTCTTGTTACAGTTTTTAATTTAAAACTTCTTGAAATAACTTATCAATGTAAACAGCAAACGTTAATAGCGTTATGAACTTTTTGAAAGGAAGTCTTTAAAATTATCGTTATTTATTATAATAATTATCTTAAGAGTTATTGAAGTTTAGATTTTAATTAGATAATAGATTCAAATTTAATTAGATAGTTGATTTAAAGAGTTTGTTTTCAATCATAATCTTACTGAACCATAATCATAAACCGTTTCTGCCTTTTTTAAAGTGTAGAGTATATATTAGATTTATAATATATCAACTGATTACAATTTTGGATACATATATATACTATCAACGAAATATATTAATATTTCTAGTTTGAACAAATGTTTCAACGGTTATGAGGTTTTAAACTTAGAGCAAAATTAATTTGTTTATTAAATTTTAGGGAACTGCTGATGCCAAATTAAAAAACGTATTTTTTTCAACACCCTTTCTAAAATGCTCACCCAGCAGTCTTTATATAAGGTACTTATGAACAATTAAAAATGATTCTCCAAGAAATAGAAGAAATTAAAGTAAAGTTTTTAGATACTAAAAAAATTTTAGAACATTTGCAAATCTATTGTTTGATATAAAAAACAGTAAAATATTCAACATACGTAAACAAATTGTTTTTTGGAACTGAAACATAAATAAAAAAATATTCAATCAATAAAGGCTGGTGTTCCCAAAAAGTGTAGCGTGGAACCCTAGGATTCCATGGTTCTGGTGTACTGTGAGATACCTCATGAATTCAAGCATAACATTTAACCTTTGGCAGAAATCTGTTGCAACTCAAAATGAAAATTTTCCAATGTACAATCGATAGATAACTTGATATTTGTAGGATAAAAGTAAATAAAGGAGCTTAAGGCATTCTTATTTCTTTTAATAGTTATTCCTTCTACTTCACTACGGTATAAAACAGGTTTGCGGAAGTAGGAGGAACAAATAACTTTAAACGAATATCTAAAATGATATGAGTGTAAACACATCAAACTTTATTCCATGATTAAGAAAATTTCTGTACTGAACAAAAAGCTCACCCATCGCAATAAAGAAATACTTTCGAGTGAGCTGCTGTGGATCAAGAGAAGGAGCGTTCTCCTGCTAATAAGGTGACCCAAACCAAAATTCCGGGGATGGTTGGTTGACACGAATTCTACTCCCGGCTCTCCCCGATTGCAGTGTTGACATAAAGTATCCTCCGGTCTAATCATGGTTAGAATTCCCTTGTTGTCGGGATAATCATGGGAGGTTTTCCCCTCCAAGTAACGCAAATGCGGATTAGTTCCATCTAAAAAGATTTCCAAAAAGATAGTTTTTCCAAACACTTGTCTTCTAGGAGTCTGTCTTGAGTTCCCTTGTCTTCTAGGTTGGATGCAAAATTAGAACACATTGATAGTTAAAAGAATACAATTAAAAGAATACACTGACGGTCGCCATAGCAACCCATGCGTACTGTTTACTATTACTCTTGATTATTGTAGTTGAAAAGTGAGGACGCCATAATTCCAAAATAAGACCCATTTTGTCAATGAGTATAAAATACCTTCTAGTGCGGATAATTGGTTCTGGTTTTATATTTTCCTTTATATCAAATAATATTTAAGTATTTGTGATTTTTATGCTTGATTTGCATCGACAATATTTCTATTTTCATCACTAACTTCTATAGCTTCGGTTTCATACTCTACTACTTATGAAATATACTTCAAAAGTAAATAATAAGAATTTCAGAGCAGATAAAAATTATATAACCGGGGTGCCACGAGATGGGGTGCTTGATGCGGGAAATATTAAATTAAGTATGCGAGTAAATACTGTACAACTTTTTTCCTAAAGATGTTTCATACATCGCTACAACATATCACGATTACTCAACAATATTTTGCAATTGAAAATTTATGTATGTTTAGCTTACTAATTCCCTGGGAGCGGTTTTCCAATCCAGCTGCCTTTAACAACCCACTCTTCTGCTTTTTTTCTTAAATACCCCTCCCTTCTTTTTTGTTACTGCTTTAGTTAATTTTGAAAGAAATAAAAGCTTGCATTGTAATTGCGACCAACTAGAAACAGGAGCAAAATCTGCAAAAAAGCGAGCGAGTCGTTAAAGGTTGCTGGATTGCAAATTAGTGCTGCTGCATAAAAAGTGTACGAGTTATGAAAAACACCCAAATTAAAAAGAAATGGTAGGTCAAATTTATTAATATATATTGGTAGACAGAACTATTTTCTTTTTGCCAAATAAATTATAATAATGAAATAGAACAGTTGATTAAAGAGACATTTAGGCACAGATGGAATTAAATTTATATTTATAGTCAATATCGAATATTCTATAAGTAATGGTTTAATAATAGTAATAATCTATTTTGTTTGCCTGATAATTCTTATGAATTAAGCATTTTGTTACACTGTCAGCTCGAAAAAAACATTGTCTAAATAACAATTCATTTAATTGTTATTTTACCATATTCAAGCAAAACAGTTGAATAACCACTGAATAAGATATTATTTACACAGTTAACTGTGAGAAAAACCCTTTATAAACTACTTTTCCCTAATACGATTAAACAATCAGAATTTTATCGCATCAACTAGGTCCATCAAGTAAAGCCACTTAATTCCTTGCAGCTGGGTATATATTACAGCCGAGATTGTCAATCTGTCAATCACAATGAAGTTAGAGTCTCAGCGTTGACACCACACTATTGCCTCCATTCCCTTCAACACATGAAGAGTATGCAGTGTACCGAACTCTCCCATTTGTGAGCCTGGACTATTAGAAGACAATACTCTCATTTATGGATAGATTGTTGCACTATAAATTTGCTTTACACAAAAAATCTATCATTTTCCAACTCTTACGATAAGTGAGAAAAGCACATTCTGCGGTTCATTTGATGAAACACAACTCAACCACAACCACTTCATGCCCGTTCTAATGACAATTACGTAACTCCTCTACCAATTAGTTGATGAAAAGCCTAGCTTCAATTTCCAACTAAATTTCACTTTTACGATCTCGAAGCCTTGCTAATTGGAAATGGTTAAAAAAAAACATGTAATTTAGTATTCATGGTTTTTTAATCATTCTAGTTGCAAACGGTTTCAAAATCGCAAAGATAAGTTTTGTTATTTAGAGTAAACTTAATTGATAATTCGATGGCCAGACTCTTTCTGCTAAGGAATATTTTACCGTAATTTTAGAATGAAAATTCTAACAGTGTACAAGTTATAGTTTAAAGGAATCTATTTTGTTGATCAGATATTTCTAATAAAATAATAATTAACGTCCTCAAATATATCATTATCATAAACATTCTGTTGAATTTTAAATACATATTTTATTTATGATTTATATATATATATATATATATATATATATATATATATATATATATATATATATATATATATATATATATATATATATACATATATATATATATATATATATATATATATATATATATATATATATATATATATATATATATATATATATATATATATATATATATATATATATATATATATATATATATATATATATATATATATATATATATATATATATATATATATATATATATATATATATATATATATATATATATATATATATATATATATATATATATATATATATATATATATATATATATATATTTGTTTTACAGATGAAAGATGAAAGTGTTAATAACTTTGTAGAACTTGTTTTTATTTCCAATAAATGCTTCTTGATTTTAATTATTCTCAAAAGGTAAACCATAAAGTTAAGGACAATTTTTTTTCACCATAAGGAAATAAACCAATTACTGAAGTTTACTTTATCCCCTTCTTTAAATCGTTAAAATAGAAATTTTATGCAATTAATTTTTAATAATTGTCTAATAAAAAACGGGTGTGGGTTGTGCTTCTTTTTTTATTAATTAAGTTCAGATAGAGTTTCATGGAATTATATTCCTTTTTTTTCCCTTTTAATTAAAAATTTATTTTACAACATATTAAGATTTCAATAATGAGACTATTATTGAAGTCTTAATTTATTTTATTTAGCTATTATTATATTATTTTCTAATTCTAAAAGTTATATTTATAATTTAAGAATCTTTAAAATTTTTTAGATAATGTGGAAGGAGAGTTTTGATAATTCATTTCTGCACAAATGATTTTATATTGTACGTTGGTTAAAAGGGTTTTAAACATGCTTTTATACATAGAAAACTGCTTGTTTTGTTTTACGAATGTTTATGTTTTGTTCTTTCTCCTGAAGAAGACCTTGATGACTGACTTTTGATAACTAATAGAAAGAAAAATAGGACAATTATAATAATAAAAAAAAATTAGATAAAATTTAAAGTAGAAATGTGTGAGTTCCAGTTTTAGAAACATTTTAATCTTTTAAGGCAAGTTAGTGAGAATGTAAAACCTAAAATACATGTTTTTCGAAAAAGCTACACTGTAAAAAATTCCGGATCAAATTACGGAATAATATACAGCTACTTTGGATGCATAAAATCGTATTTATTGTGAAATCCATTTTTACCTAAAATACAATATCGTTAATTTCATAGTAATTTATTTCATTCAGAGATTTATGGTAATCATTACTGAAAAACTACTGTGCATTTGTCTACATTAGATGTAATTTTTTATTACACAAATTAATTCGACTAGTTTCTGTCTAAAAAGATTGAAATTGTCCATTACGCTAATTTTCTAACACCTTTAAAAATGAAATTGTTATCTTAGGATAAAGTCTAGAAAGTTTGAAGCGAAATTTTTAATGTTAGAAAATAACTTTCAGTTTTAGAAATTATATTTATTTTTTGAGTGCCGTAAGATGATATCAATAAGGCTCTTCCATTTGTTTTGGAACATTTTAAACGTTTAAAAATACTATAAAATTAATTTTTGAAATTACGAAACAGATCTAAATAGTTTATGAGAATATGTTGACAATCGTTCTATCTATTTCATTGAATTAAATGTGAATATTTTATAACTTTTAAATTAAATGCAATGGCAGGAGAGTTATTTGAGACAATATATTGATCATTTTGCCAGTTACGTTGAACTGAATATGTTTAAATATTTTTTAACTTTTAAGATGAATTATAACTTTTACATAACTAAGGTATATGAGAATATATTGACCAGTCAATTTATTATGCTTAACTAAGTATTTTTTGAAGGTTTGAAAAATAAATACAAATTATATTTATTTGAAAACTTTTAGAATGAAAATATGAACCATTTTAAAATTATGTTAAACTAAATATGATTCTTTTAACACATTTTAAAATAAATATAAGAATATCTCTCACTTTTATACAAACATATATGCTTTATTTTGAGAGAGGAAAAAGCAAGTATGTTAAGATAGAAATAATATTAAGCCTTACGACTTTACTTTCTACAACCAAAATAAAAATTTAGCATTGAATCTAAATTTCCATAAATTGTATTTTTTTAAATAAACAAGCTATTAAATTTAAAAAAAACGTTAATTAACTATTTTTGTTTCATATTTATAAAAAGAATTTTGTTTGTGAGGAAACTGAAAATCTGTGTCCAGAAAGTTTTGAAGCTATTTTTTGTTCAGCTTAGAAAGTTTTTCTATAAAATTTAGCAAGTTTCAGATTTCAAAGAAATATTTTTTTTCATCCAATTAATACGAGATTTTAATAAATTGAAATTCCTTAAAAACCTGAAACAATTTTCCTTAACAAACAATATTAACACTAAAATGTAATTTGAAGGAAAAATTTATTTTTATGACATTATTAGTAATAAGAACCAAAATTTATAGTATAGAAATTTGAACAGTTTTTGGAGCAACTTAATAGGTTTTGATGAAAGTTAAAATGTTTGTAAATAAAATTTTTTTAAATGAATCTTAGAAGAATACAGAAAGAATTGATGCAATGCTTTATCCTATGAAATAGTTATTTTAATAGTTGAACTACGTTAATAGTTTTCAAGGCCAGAAAATTTGTACAGTTGCAATTAGAATCGATAATTTTATTCTTAGATTTTAATTTACAATTTTTCTGTTATTTATTGGTTCTTCTTTAACCTTTTGACTTAACTTACTAAACATATTAAACATATTGTTTTATTATTTTGCCTTAATTTGGGTCAAAGTAAGTGAAAAAATTTATATTCAGCCTTTTGAAATTTATGAGTAAGAAAAACAATACGGTGAATTTTTCTGCATTAAAGGTAAAATCTTCCAAACATGGCTCACATCTAACAATAATTTTTCAAATTAGCACTTATTAGCAGTTATTTTTATCTTTCATTGTTTCAATAATTTATCTTTCATTGTTTCAATAATTTATCATTCTTCGAAATATTTTCTTATCATCAAAATTGTTTTAAATTATAAAATCAGTTATTGATAAAATGTTTGAAAATAAATGAAAGAAAAAAGAAAGACAAGTCATTTTAGTACAGATATGAGTCTGAAATTCTAACCCATGTTTTAGTAACTACTAGACTTTTTTATAATTAACAATACCAAAATATAATTTTGCTTCTAATTAGAGGGTCAAAAAAATACAAAAAAAGCACACCGGTGTTCTATTTGTGTAAAAGAGTTAAAGATTAAAAAATATAGTGAGCTTTTCGAATTTTTGTTGAGTGATGAGCTATTTATGTAGTTTCGTGAAGAATGTAATAAACTGATTATGTTTTAAAATTCTCTTAAAATTAAAACAAAAAAATTACCGGACTTTTTTATGTAAAAAACGTTATTTTTTTAGACAGCACAAATATAATCACTCACACAAACATTTACGTGCAACAGTTAAAGTATGCATTTATAATTGTACACATTTATAGTTTTCATTCCTAAAATGTAAATCCATGCATTAAAATTTTATTTCTAGATTTTGTCTTTAATATTTTAGCCATGCAACGAACACAGTGTCGATATGTATTCTTACCCTGACAATTTCTAGTCCCTCTGATGACAGTTACTGAGAGAGAAGATAAACTGCTCCGATAAAGAGCGACAAACAGGGTTGCTTTTCATCAAAACTTGCTAGAATTCGCCAACAAACTTTTAACTATCGCCAATTTCAAACTATCAGCAAACTTAACGCTAACTATAACTATACGACTTTTAGTTCTTGCAGAAGAAATAAATTGAGAAATAGAGAAAAACAGTTTGCGTCCTTAAATAAAAAAAGTAAACAACAATATTAGTCATTAATGAGGACTTCGAATTGTAATAGGAATATATTAAATATATTAAAAAAAAGTTGCACTAACTTACTAAAAGTTGCACTAACTTATATTAAAAAAAGTTGCACTAACTACACGGAAAAGAACATTCTGGTAAAATTACCATACTGTATGGGTATGACATTTCTGGTAAAAAAGAACCATAATTCTAGTTAATGAAACTAAAATATAAGAACCATTTATCTGGTAATTTTTCTGTTTTTATGGTGACAGTTTATCGGAAATTCCGGTTTTCAAAGTTATAG
Organism: Parasteatoda tepidariorum; assembly: GCF_982258835.1. Classification (NCBI taxonomy): domain Eukaryota; kingdom Metazoa; phylum Arthropoda; class Arachnida; order Araneae; family Theridiidae; genus Parasteatoda; species Parasteatoda tepidariorum. The sequence continues at coordinate 54,295,625 of NC_141762.1, forward strand.
TTTTTTATACTACACATTTAGCAAAAAAGACATCATTGAGAAGTAAATTTAACTGAATAAATGCTTTTTTTATGCCAAGTTTTGAGGTATCATGAAAAAATTACCAAATTTTACCTCATTCATCAAATTTAATCACATATTATAAAATTATATTCTATTGTGAATTTTACCACAATAATTAACAAATCACTTTGATAAAATAACGAGCTTTTTAGTGTTTCCATAGAGCCAGAAAGACGGTAAGTTTTACCACATTCCAGTGGTGTTGACCATATTTTTCTCGATGCATATTATTCTTGTATTCAACTAAATAAACAAGTTTATTATAAAACCCAGAACTATTGTCTGTTATTTTGTATAAAGAAATGAATAACTCAATCTGACATCGATAAGTGCTTTTAATATTTACAGTTTTGTAAATATTTTTTTCAAATGTGGGAAATTCTGAAATATTACTTGTTCATTTATATAAGGAACAAATGGCATTTTTTTTGTCTTTGATAGTTGATTTTATTTTGTACAACAGTAATTAAAATTAAATTAATGTTAATTAATAGTAATTAAAATTAAATTAAATGTTTTTCACATTTGTTAACATAACAAGCGCATTTACTGTGAAATACAAAAATATTATCTTTTCATTTAAATGAAAGAGTAAAAAACAATAATTCTTATTGAATTCGAAAATTTAAGAGCTCAAATTTCAATCAAACAAATCTACTTAAACCGATATTTTTGTTTAAAATAATCTATAAACTGATTAATTTATTCTAATGCATGCCGATTTTGAAACAATTTTGTGAATAAAAAAGTATACGCAATATGAAATAAATTAGCATGATAGTCATTTGTTGCTTGTAATATTCATTAAATTAGTTTCAAATTCCATTTTAAATTAAGTGTTTGATTCTATGGAGTCAATTAAAAGAATTTTGATCAGTGTCCAGGTTTTAAAATCAAATCTGGTTTTAAATCATACTAAAATTCGTTAAAATCATATCCAATTTGTAACTAACTCTTATAAAACCAAATAAAATATATAATTCATACTTTTTTCTAGGAGTTTTGTATGTATAATTTAATAATGCATGACAGATGTATCATTCAATAATAAATTCTCTGAGGAATTTATTTTTTAATTGTGTGGCAATACATTTTAAATAATTACATATCGAAATAGATGCGTCTATTTAATATACAGAGCAATGTAATAATTTGATTTGTTTTTTAGTACTAAAAAAATTTAAAAATTAAGCTAAAAAAATAATATTAGCTATAATAACAAAAAGTACAACTAAAACTAACAAAAAGTAGTAACAAAAAGTAATAACTAAAAGCAAAAAACACAAACTTAATTAAAAGTTTTTAAAACAGCATATTTCTTTTTAACTTCATAAATTTTATCAATATTTGTGTCAAAATAGAAACATTAAGTACGATTTCAGAAAAAGGTTTTAAAATAATTTAATTTGATCTGAAAATTTAATTTCGAAATTTTGATTTTCGAATGAGGTGACCTTAGAAAAGAATTTAAATTTGAATGAAGAATTACATCAATCTTACTAGAAAGGGTAAATGAATGTGAGAAGTTTTAATTCCTTTTAAGAAAATGATTATGTATAAGAAAACTAGATTATAAACTGTTTATTCGCAACTGCTCTGTTTATTTGTTGTTCTGCAATTCAGACTTGAACTTCATTGACTACCGTAGTTACTTATTTCTTTTAGGATACTGTTGTTTCGTGTCTAGTTATAAACAAGCATTATATCCACGTGTTTTATAAAAAATATGAGTAGTTTTGAATATTGAACAACGTTAAAAACTCTTGGGAAAATCTCGTTACTGAAGAAAGGAGCTAATATTAAAAATAAGAATAAATTTAAATTTGTTGTTGCTTCCAATGTCATTTGCCAATTTCAGCAAGCCTGCTTTGTGAAACCAAGCGAATTTAAAGAAGAGGGCGCCTTTCTTGTTCTGAAGTGTACGGCCAAGAATACGGCTTCAGCCACACACTCGTCACATTCCGTTTATACGTCGGACCTATTCATGAATCCAGTCATTCATCCACAGATCGTAAATTTTGAACTGGAGCAAGGAACGATTAATTTCAATTCAGTAACTACAAAGGTATAATTTGTTATGGGAGCATGTAGGACTTTGTGACCCGTCAGATTTAACGCGCACCGACGAGAAGTCTTTGACGATTGGGGATCGAATTACTCTTTTACATGGGCCCAACGCTCTACCAACCAGTCTATCCTGGATTAGTGCAAAATTGAAGTAAGTAAGATTAAGAACAAAGCTTAGTTAAGAAAAAAATCAAAAAAAATCTTTACCATTAGATGAGAAAGGATTAAACAATCTAAAAAAAAGTTACAGACAATGTTTTTGCTATACTTAGCAACACAAAGTTATTAACAAAACTTCACATATTGTATATTTCACTTCAGAACTGGGTTTCATAGACTTGATAAGCTTATTTTCGTGTTTATGGCTATCAATGTTCAACTTCGTAGGCTTGTAATTTAGAAACCAATCCAAAAGACAAAGAAATTCCAAAATTAGACAGTGGGGCAAACAAGCCTTGGTGGTAATTTTTTGAGGAAACAAATCTGCATTTGTTCTGAACAAGGAGGAAAACCTCTCACAATTAGCCCAACGGCAAGGGAATTCTAACTCATGATCAGTCTACCACTATGGATATTGCACTTCAAAACTTAAGTTCTTCATATTGACTTAGCTGCCGCTGTGATTTAAATATGGGTCATGTGATTGGAAGGCGAACGCTGTATCTCCCTTAACTCGCGGCTCCTAAAACTTTATACGCGTATTGATGATATTGCATGACAGGTTAAAGCTCGGATAGCAAATTTGAACAAAACATTTGAAATTTGGATTGATTTGAATTGATTGCATGCATTTAGCTTCTTTAAACAATAGGATTTTAGCTGAGAGAGTCAATAAGGACATTTCAAAACTCGTAATTGATTTAAAAAAAACTGTTAGAATGATTCAGGGAATTCCCTGATTTCATGATCCTGATCCTGATTTCCTCATTCATGAATGCCATATTTTCAGTCTTTAAAAGCGCACAACTCAGTTAAAAAAATCCAGAAATTAAATTAACTTTTATTAAGTTAACTTTTGCATGCTAAAAAGGGTTTCTCAAAAATGACCAAAAATGTGTTAAAATATGTCCGAAACAAATAACAGTCGAATTTGAATACCTTGAACTTGAAATAACATATACTAATATTTTAGCAAAATACATAATCTCAAAAGTGAATTAATTGTGCGGGAGATGTGTGCTGGCTGCTGGCAGGATTCGAACTAAGAACCTTCAGCTTCGTAGTAGGATGTTCTAACCAAAATAAGTGTTCACTCTACTCTAGGGAGAGCTATGAAGCTTTATATAGCGACAGCTTTAATCATGCATCATGACATACTAATTTACAACTTCAATAATACTAAGTTTTGTTATTTCCTTGGTTATTTTATATATTTAGTTATTATACTTATTTCCTTGGTTATTTTATATATTTAGTTATTATAGTTATTTCCTTGGTTCAAATCCTGCCGACAGTTAAGGAAAATATCTCTTACGAAATGACTATATAATACTTCTCTTTCGGTTACAGGGAGTTTTTAAATTCGATTATTTTTAGTTTTGAAGCTATTTCAAAAAATTTTTGCTCATTTTCGATAAATCTTTTTTTACAATTTTTCCAAATTATAATTACTTTCATTTGCGAAAAAAGTGTTTAAAAAATCTAAAATTTGGATTGAGTGTTATGTACGTTAGTTATTAATATCAAGTTTTTGTTTTTGAAAAATTAAATTTATGAATTTAGAAAATTTACATTTCTGAATGTTAAAACAGGAGTAGTTGTATATATGACGCCAAGAGTTATTTTAGCAAAAATTATTAGAACTGCTTCATTTTTTTAAAACTGAGATTTATCCATTTACAGTCTGCAAAATGTGGCGTTTGTAAATTTTTGGATTTACCTTTTAATTATTAGAATATTTGGAATTTTCTGGTTATTGTAATCACGATAGTAACTGAATTCCATTGAATGATCGGTTTAACTGGACAATGTTCAAAAATGAAGCTACGTCAAGCAGACTGTTTCAAAACTGATTAGAACGTAAAGCGCAATAAGTTGTCGATTGTGCTTTAGAAGACCTATAGCTATAAAGAGTTTGATAATAGCGTGAGGGAATACCGAAGGTAAATATTGCATATTAAAGTATTACTGACTATTCAATTCTCAATGCCACTGCCTGTAGACACAAAAGATTGCTTAAAAGGGGCTACGTTTAAATTTCCTGTCGATATTTAAATTATGAATAAACTACTTATTATTTATAGAGAATGAGAGAATCCCTAAGGGAATTGTTCTATTTTATTCTAACATTTCCATTATATTAAACAGTAGTTAAACATGCTATATAAAGCTTAGAAAAGAAAATATTCTTAAAAAGTAATTTAAGGGTTTCACTTTCCACAGGTGAATTCCTTGTCTACTATAGTTGAAAACAACAATTTAACTACTTTTATTATTTTATTTTAAAACAAGTATGCACTTTCGATTATTTTAAGGAGAATTTAATTAAAATTTTTAGTGAAAATTGTTTTAAGAAAATATTTGAGAAATATGCTGCAATTTCCGAAAATATACCAAAAAGCATCACAATTATATTCATATTTGAACAAGCTTTCTTTATTTTAACAAACGATCTCATTAAATTGATCTTAATAATGTAAATAAGACTAAAAATAAAATTCAGGTTAATTGGGGCAGAAGTTTTAGAGAAAATGTTTATTTTGTGATGATATTATAGGTTTGTGGTAATGAGACGTATCCATATTAACGAGTTGGGCGAAAAGTTTTTGGAAAATCATAAAAAAATTATCATTGCAGCTAGAATATAAATATAAATTGTTTTTCAATTGAATGAAATATTTTGTGTAAATATTTCTGGTCATCCTACTATAAATAAGAGGAAGACATCAGCGATGGAGATTTCTAACTATTATTTCTCGCGCCTATATGCTTTAATTTAATAGCAAGAATATAGAAATCGTCTGTTGTTTTTAAACTTTGGTTTAAGATTTGGAAGATTTGGGAGATACAGATTTATGTATAATACTGCATATATGTACATTTATAAAATTAAGTGACCATATATTTTGAATTTTAAGTATTTATAAAATTATAAAAAACAGTAAATACATTTCTAGAAATCAAGAATATATTGAAAAACCTTTTAGTCACTATCATTAAAGATTTTATTAATAGGCTTAGTAAAATTCCGATACGTTTCATTAGGATTATTTATCAAGTTTATATAATTATTCTTCTTATCGTTTGGTTAAGAGACATATTTTGTCAACGTTATAAAAATATGTCTCCACATTTGGAACTGATAATGCATTATAATTAAGAAATAATAGTTCCATGATTTCGTGACTATCATAAAAATCTGTAATATATGGAACATATCCCAGTGGAACCAAATCAGCTTTTTCATCCAGTGATGAAGATTTGATTTCATCACTATATGTATTTTTATATATTCCATATATCATTAGCACTGTCATTTTAAGAAAAGTTCTAAGGAAAAAATATAATTTTATGTAAACATTAAAAGCTGTAAGCATTTATATTAAATAAATCTGTTTCAAAATTCCATAATTATGCTAAAAGTCTTTCAATAATTATGTTAATAGTGTAAACATTTTAGTTTTTTCAACAACTATCAGCATCTATTAGCACCTATTACCAAAACTAAATAAACATCAATAATAGTATATCGATTTTTACGCTTTTCTTTAACAAATTAGTACAATTTTTCTATTTATTTTGCTTTTCATTAGCATAGTTTTTGTTGTTGTTTTTATTAGAGTCTATTATCAAAATTTATTCAACATTATATTGGTGTCTTCAGTAATATGCCGATTATTTAAGGTTCCCTTAAGCGAATGAAGTAATAAATATTTTATCTTTTGAATGAATTTTTCGAAATAAGTTTTTAAATTAACCTGACCGTATGTATTTTCAGTTGTAATTTTTAAAAAAATATACAGAATGCTTATATTCCAATTTTTAATTTTTTTATTTGCAATAAAATATATTTTTTGTAATTTTTAATAAAATACATTTAATTTTTAATGGAATATATTATTACTTTATCGAAATATTGCTTTATTTATAATTTATAATTATTGATAAAATATATTTTTTCACTACTTAAACTATCAATTTTTTTTAATTATTTCTCGGAATATACCAATTATTGCTGATGACAGAAGAAAGTAAGGCCTTCGACCGAGTATGGCATAAGGGACTTATCGTAAAACTACATAAAATGAATATTTCATTAGACCTTATTACTTTAATTAACTCTTTCCTTACTGATAGAAAGTTCAGAATTAAAATCGATAGCTCGTTCTCAGTTTATAGAAACATTCAAGCCGGTGTGCCCCAAGGTAGTATCCTCGGGCCACTACTATACATCTTATACACAGCTGACTTCCCTATTAATAACGAAAATCCAAACGAATTCACAGCCCTATATGCCAACGATACAGCAATTATCACGAAATCTATGAGCCATTTACAAGCCTTCAAATACATTCAAAACAAGATCTACAATATCGAAAAATGGTGCTCACAATGGAAGATAAAACTACACCCGGATAACTGCCAAATGATTATTTTCAATAGTAAAAAGAAAGGTAGAACTATTCCTGATATAGTCCTATACAAGCAGATCATTAAACCCACAAAGAGCGCAAAATATCTAGGAGTCACCATCACCTCTAATTTAAGTTGGAAACAACACATAAACAAAATTATTGAAAAAGCGAATGGCGCCTATTGGGCCCTCAACTCCATATTAAACTCGAAGTCATCTTTAGACTTAAAATGCAAGCGCACTGTCTATCTAATGGCAATTAGGCCAATTCTAACTTATGCCTGCCCCGCCATTAACACTCTAAGTGATCACTTAAAAAATAAACTCTCTATGGCAGAAGGGAAGATTATAAGAAGACTCGTCGGCGCCCCTAAATGCATTAGCAATAATAGTATAAAAAGGGATCTTAAAATTGATGACATCAACGTCTATATAAAAAATTTAAACCAAAATTTCTACGATGAAGCAAAAACCTGTACCACCAGCAATTTTAACTCACTCCTAGATATTGAATTAATTGACGACAACACTAAATTTAGCCCAATCACTGCCTTTTTCCTTAGGGATATGACGTAGCCCTAGCACACGAAATACACTCTCGATTTTTGGGGCTAAGCACCACCTCTTCCTCCCATCTCCATTCCACCTCACTACTCCTCATCATCGAATTACTACTACAGATGAATCGGTTAATGCCGCCTCACGGCAGCGCACCGAGATTTATGTGATTTCTACCATTCTACAGAAGAAAGTATATTTCAGATAGAGTAGCGTACTTGTGTAGTTAAATATTGTAACACATTTTGAAAAGGAAGCAAACATACATTGATACAATAGATAGTGCAAAAGTCAAGATGGGTTTGTATCAATGAATACTGATATTTTGTACTCAGTATTTCTAAATACTTAGTACCTGAAATGAATGCGTCTTGAAATTAACGAATGCGTTTTGTAACAATTCATTCTCGACATGTAAAGAAGTGAAATCGATAAAACAAATGAAAAATAATTTATTATATTTGTAAATTTATCATGGAGATGGCAACACCATTTTGAACTTAGAAATTTGTATTTGAATTGTACTCATAAAGTGAAAACGAATCCAAATATCAACTTCACTAGCAGTTCAACTCTATTAGTTAAGAAGTACTAACTCACAGATGAATCTATTACTTCTTTGACCTGTATCCGCGAACTCGGATCAACATGTATTCATCTACTGACACGGATCAACTTGGATTCATCTACAAACTCGATAAATTTGTATTCATTTACGGGTGGACTGGGATCAACTTGTATAAAAACAATGGACTCGAATCTACTTGTATTTATCTGCATACTAGGATCAACTTGTATTCATCTGCGAACTTGGATCAACTTGTATTCATTTACGGACTTGGATCAACTTGTATACATCTACAGACTAGGATCAACTCGCACTCATCTGCTGACTCCTATCAACTTGTATTCATCTACGAGCTCGTATAAATATGCGGATTACAAACTCGGATCAATTTGTATTCATTTACGGACGGATTCAGATAAACTTGTATTCATCTATGTACTCAGATCAACTGGTATTCATTTGCGGACTCGAATCAACTTGTATTCATCTACCCGCTCGTATCAATAAGCGGATTCATGCCAATTTGAGGGTTAGTCCCAAACTGGTAGTTACTTTTTAAAACTGGTACAGGAAGGTAGTTTTTTTTAAATAGTGGTACGGATTCAATTTCGTTTCTTTTCAGATTATCATGCACATGAGTTCTACATGATTACATTTTCGTGTTTTAGTCAAATCCAATTTTAATTTTTTTCAACTTGAAAAATTATAAAAGAGTTTCTACCGATACTTATATTTATTTATAAAAAACTCTTTCCCTATAATTTGCGTAGGAACTTTCTTCTAAATATTTTGATTAAAATTAATAATAACTTTTTTTCCAAATGAGAAATTTCGAAGATTAAAAATTCTTTTTGTTTATTTACGTCCTTTAAATGAATTCTTAAAGTAATTTAGAGGAATAATTCATTTTAGTTGGATTATCAAAATATTTTCTCATGAACTCGCTGAAGTATTTAGATTCTTCTGATATCTGATTAAATTATTCAGTTATAGGTAACGGAAAAATGTTTTGGTAAGTATTTCAATCATTTTATTATTCATCTGAAATAAAGATAATGATTTGTGATAGTTTTATCCTATATGAGTTCTTAGACATATTATATAATTTCATTGAAAGTAAAAATATTGAAAATGTGTTACATTTTTTAACAAAAAATTTGTGATTTTGTATTTGATTTAATTCAATTATTGATAATTATATTAAAACAATGGTCTTACTTTATTAAAAATGGTTTTAATTTATGATTATGAGCTCTTTAATTAATTATTGAGATTGATACGTATCTGATACTAAAAGTGGCAGGGTTTTTCTATCTGATACTCATTTGTATCAGCATATAACTAAAACCAAAAAAAAAAAGGTACTTACTCAACTTTAGCGCAAAATTTGCAAATTATTGCAATTTATTAAGTTTGATAAAATTAAATTAGAAATATAATCTTTAAATATTTCAATTGTGCTGTTGACTGCAAATGAAAGAAAAGAGAATATGCGTTGTGCACTAATGTAGATAAATTAATGAAGACATTTGCATTTAATCGTAGTTTCCAAAGAAATTAAAATACAAAATATCAAGATAACACTTGTACAGTGCGTCAGAAAAAATGGACCACCCTGATCTAATGGTTAGATCTTCACGTTCTCAGGTCGTTCACATTCTTTAGATCTCACGTTGGCTCAATCGTAACGGTTCGAGGGGTGACCTAAAATATACTGATTAATTAGTGCAGACCATATTTTAAATTACAAAATCAGACACGAAAACGTACTTTTTCTGAATAAACAACTAACCCTCAAAATATAGGGGTAGCCGCAATCTGTAAAATATGGTCATATTAGTTTGGTTAGGAGAGCGGTCCAGTTTTGGACCTCTTAACGTTAACTTTACTTTTTGCGTATTTCACTATACCTCAGGAACGTTTTAAGCGAATTGAAAAATATTTGTGCACAATCATAAAAATCATTTATTCAAATGTAATTCAATGCAAAAAATAACTTTTAGCGAATATTTATTATTCTTTGTTATTCTTTTATTAATGTTTGAAAAAATTGTGAATTATTAAGTATACAAATTAATTAACTTTAAAGTATATAATCTTACAAGGTAAAATTCAAAATTTGAGCAAAATCGGTCGAGTAGTTTCTGAGAAATCGCTTTTTAAATATCTGACTTCTTGAAATTCAATTTCGCAGGAGCTATTCAATCGATTTTGCTCAGTAATTTTTTTTGTCATGCAGAATTATATTCTTTGAAATGATGCAACAATTATATTATTTGAATTCAAACTTTTTCGACCATTATTAAATAAAATAATATAAATAATAAAAATAATAAATATTTACTGAAAGTAATTTTCTGCATGGAACTATTTTTAGATAAGCAAATTTTTTTATTGCATGCAAAGTTTTTTAATTCGTTAAAAAAGTTCTAGAGATATAGCCAAGTACACAAAAAGTAAAGTTAACATTAAGGGGTCCAAACTTTGGAGCCCTCTCCTGAGTATAATTATTGGCACCATATATCCCAGACTGTGACTTTGTGTCTGATTTCATAACTTACAGCATCGTCTGCACTTATTAATTAGTATATTTAAGGTCATCCCCTCAAGGTATTAAGATTGAATCCTACAATATTAGGATCCAATCATTAGATTAAAAATTATTCAGGATGTTCCTTTTTTTTTGAAACACTGTATATCACTTCATGCAAAAAATAGTCAAACTTGGATTTTTGATAGTTTTATCCAATACGAGTCTTTAGAATTATCATATATTTATAACTCATTGAAAGTAACGATATTGATAATATGTTAAATATTTTTAACAAAATATGTGTGATTTTGTGTTATATTTATTTCTATTACTGATAATTATGTTAAAAAAATGGAATTTTTATTTAATATTTTTACTTTTCTATTTATAAAGATTGATGTGTCTCTAAAACTAAAAGTATCAAGTTTTTGTAATCGATACTCAATTATATTAGTATCAGTTTGTAACTGATACCAAAAAAATTGGTGCTCACCCACCTTTACTACAAAATCTACAATTTATAGAGTTTTATAAACTTTAGAAATGCATCTTTTAAATATTCCAAATGTTCTGCTTACTACAATTGAAGAAAGAAAGATATATGTAGCACACTAATATAGATAAATTAATGAAGAAACATGCGCTAAATCATATTTTTCAAAGAAATTAAAATTTAAAATATTATGATTACACTTGACATCACACTATGTAAAAAAAGTAAAACAAAATCCTTACATAACTGTAGGTAAAAAATGCATTGAACGGTATCCCACCAAAAATTTAATTTAAACATGATTTAGTGAAAAAGATGTGGAATGCTGGGAATTCCATGTTATTCTGAAGGTGAATTACGTGTCTTGATACGTTTCTTTTTGAACAGCGATATTTATAAATTGAGTAAAGAATTTTAATCAGAGAGAATTTTAAGAATTTTTCAATTTTTGACGTTTTTATTAATCAAATTAGATCATTAAGTACTTTTTGGGTAAAAACATATGGATAAACTCTAAAGATATATAGAATTTCATTATTAGATATTTTTATCAATAGAAGAAGATAATTATAATTTCATTATCTATTATACCAAGACAAGAAAAAATTCTCCTAGTAATTATTCATTTCAGGAAATTCCTCAAGTCTAATAAACTTTTTTTTTACTGAAATATCATTCAAAATCAAATACTATAAATGTGAAAAGATAAGGTTTATTAAAATATCTCCATGCGTATTGGAAACATTCTGATTGCGATAAGAGTTGCAGTACGCAAGAATTTTCAGATATCAATATTGAATGTATTGTGCATTTTAGAAAGATTTTAATATCCCGACAGCATAATTACCCCCCTATTCTGTTTAATTTGCATGAAGAGACTATTCTCTATGCCGTGCCTAAGGATTCTATCATAAAGATGTCTTTCTTTGTACATAATCCTCCTGATGGGCGGAAAATGTAATAAAGTCTGTTCTCGATCTCGTAAACTAAGACAAAGATATTATTTTAAGGAACATCGGTGTCAACTTTGGATAACTTTCAGCTGGCTCTCGGAGGATATTTATGGCTGTCCTTCAAATCATGGCAATCTTCTGAAACAGAAATAATATCGATTAATATCGAAACTAGGAAATTCCTTAGTCTTAGAAGCATGGAGAATCATTTATACTTAAAATTTAAATATTATAATTATATAATATATTCAAATAAATTTAAGAAAAAGTTACTTAATTTTTAAAAGCATCCGTTGAAATCAGCTTTAAAAACTTACACCATTTACGAATATAAATTACATGATATATATATATATATATATATATATATATATATATATATATATATATATATATATATATATATATATATATATATATATATATATATATATATATATATATATATATATATATATATATGCACTCTGTTTTGCGGATATAATCGTGTGGGCTGAAGAAAAGATTATATCTTTTTTTCCGGCTTTTCTTCCGGTTTTTTAATTAACATTTCATTTTTTTTTCTTTTAATAAACTGTTGTTTGTTATTTTTTTTACTTATTATTTCCCATCCCCCCTTTTTTTCATATGTTTATAATTTCTCTTCGTTTTATTCTTCATTTTGAACTTATCTAATGAGTTCTGTTTACTTGCAGCTTAAGCGCAATAAATGAAACTTATTGTTTTTCTTAACTTTCTTGGTGTTTTCTTGTATTTATATATATATATATATATATATATATATATATACATGATTTGAACCATAATTTTATTCAAGTTGAACAATCGTATCAAAAAAGCAATTTTAAGGAATAAGATTTTATAGTACAACTAAGCCTCGGCGTCATCGAGCCTCGGTACTAAATGTAAAAATTGAAATAATGCGAAAATTGCTTGCAAAATAAATGAAAAGATAAATATATAAAGTACAGTGTTTTCTTGTTGCTTAAAATTAGCACTTTATTAATATTAATAAAGTGGAATATATTTAGCTATTGTTTAAAGAAACTGATATTTATTAGTTATAATTAAATTTGCTTCTAAATTTTAGCATTTTTTATAAACTTATGAATTTTAAGAATTGATTTATTTTAAGAGACAGAGAAGTATTTAAAGAGCTTCCACTCTGTCTGTAGTGATAGAAAAAAAGCGACGCAATTTTTTTTCAAACCAAAATAACCAAACTATATGTTCTAAAGCATAGAACGATCAGCTTCGGTAATAAGATAAATTACGTTTGGACGATGAATTTATCATTTTCTTTAAATACTTTTTAATTGTGTTTACGAAATTATCTCTAATCATTTAGTCTTAGTTTAATTCAAAAAATGATTTTAATGTTTTTTCGTTAAGGAACGTGGATACATTTTTTTGAACATCTAAAGTAAATTATTATTTAATTTAAATATTTTAACTTTTTGATATTTTTCTTGTTCTTAAATTTATTATTTTGTTGAATGAAATACACATTTGAATGCTTGCCAGGCATTTTTTATAACTGATGGAAGAACTAGTTTCTATAATTGCTTATAACTGACTACTTTTAATTACTACATAAAGACTTTTTGATACATTATTAAAGCTGAGTTTTCTTATCTGTTAATATTTACATTTCACATACCGCAGAAGTAAATGAAGAATAAATAAACAAAAATAAATAAATACATGTAGAAATTGCAGAGTATAAACTTCCCAGTACAAATTTACCATTTCCCTTTTAGTGTCGTGTTGCGTTGCTAGATACTTCCATGGTGATTTGGGTGAAAAGAAACTACACTGTAAACACTATGGTGTAATATCTTTCCGAACTTTATGGTGAATAACTCTAAAAGTAGTGTGAAGGAACACGTTTTTTTCAAGTTAACACCGAATCTAACACCAATCTAAGCTCTAAATACCAAAAATGCAAAAAGTTTATACCAAGATCATTCGCCTTTACACCATACGTTAAATATTTTTGCTTCCAAAAACTCCAATGTTGGCACGTTTTGATTTCGTCTAAAATTGTTTACAATCGATAACAAATTGGAGAGTGTTTTTGTGGCTGTCCCCAACATCGTTTTTCATACGAAGAAACTAAAGCCCTCCTTTATTTTTGTGTATGCATGTTTTTAGTTGTGTAAAAAGTATATTTATATTTTTATTTTCAATAAGATTCAGTGAAGTGATATTAAATAATTTTATAATATGTAATTTCTATTTGCTTTATGTTTATACCAATAATATTAATGTTTATACCAATAAAGAATATCATAGAGAATTCTCTCAAAGCTGTTTGTTAAGAAGTTGCTTGAAATGAAACAAATTTAATTCGATTATTAAATGACGATAAAAACTTGGCTAGCGAAACAGAGTAAAATAATAGCTTCAAATAAATCAATCGTTTCAAGTAAAATTCATAAATCTACTTAATTTGAGCCGTGGTGGCTTAGGGGATAGCCTTTCAATGAGGTGAACCGGGTTTGAATCCCAGCGATGGCTGATCAATAGGAATTCCGCACCAGGATCGCACCGACCACAATGCTGACGTAAAATATCCTCAGTGGTTGACGGATCATGGGTTGGAGTCCCTTTGTCGTCAGGCAAACCGTGGGAGATTTTCGTAGTTTTCCGTTCCATGTTACATAAAAGCGGGTTATTTACATCAAAAAGTCCTTCACTAAGGAAAATTTCTCCCAATACTTGATGCAGGAGTTCCCTTATCTTTTGGATTGGGTTCAAAATTACAAGGCTACGGAGTCGGCTTGGGCCGGCTTTTCAACGACAGTTAAAAAGCCAAGCAAATCAAATTAAACCTATTTAAGTTATTCTGTCCTAGCTATATAAAGATAGGTATACATTTATATCAAACCCTTAAGATTATTTGATGTTTCAAATTATCTCAGTATTCTAAATAAGTGTATTTATAATAATGCCAAAAATTATAGAGTAATTTTTAGTAAAAGATATTTATTTGATGAAGTCAAATCAATAAATATTTTAGTATTATTTAACTGAAAATCTGTAAAATAATATTTAAATTTTTATAATCCAACGAAAAATTTCTCTTTGTGCTTAAACTACATAGGAATATAGTAAAAAAAGTGACATCACATTGTCAAGAAACAGCGAGCAATATAGTTATATGTGAATAAATTTAAAACAGTTTTTAAATAAGATTTTATAAATATCAAATGAGTTTAATTAAATAGAAATTTGAGTGGTAATGACATTTCTTAAATGAAAATGCAAAAAGAATAAGTTTTTCCCCAGATTTGTTTGATAAATTCCGTTTTATTTTTCAAATAAACTTATCTTTTAATATTCGATTTTAAAACTAAATTAACTTCTTAAATCTAGAATTTCTTATTTATGTTATTCAAAATTTCAAAAGCAATAAGTTGGAGAATTAAATTCATGTGATTTAAAATGGTCTTAAGTCAGTTTATAGATTCTCAATGGAATTAATTATTTGCGTTTCTTGGGACCAAAGTAGAATAACATAATTAGCGAAAATTTTATTTTTAAGCAAATTTTTTTTTGGAAAACAAGTAGCTAGAATAAAGAATTTCTTTTTAAAAACTATCGAATATTATTTATCTTTTCATAATAAATGTATTTATTACTTTTAAAATTGGGTTTTTAAGATATTTAAAAAAGACAGATAGTCAGAGATATTTAAAAAAAGGAAATTTTCTGATT
This sequence comes from Parasteatoda tepidariorum, assembly GCF_982258835.1. NCBI lineage: Eukaryota > Metazoa > Arthropoda > Arachnida > Araneae > Theridiidae > Parasteatoda > Parasteatoda tepidariorum. Next base: position 54,311,153 of record NC_141762.1, read on the forward strand.
GACGGTGGCATTGCTCTAAACTATTAACTATTCCTTTTGTAAAATATTTTAAGTTGTTTGCTAGCTTATAGTTTTAATCTAAAATTTAGTTTATTGCGTGTTTTGTATTACTTAATTACATTTATTCGTTATGCCAGGTTACCTGAATGATCAACGTGATCGTGATAAGTCCAGCAGAGTATGTTCACAACTAATATTTCCATAGTTATCTGAAACCATGTGTTTATTTTGTTAGCAGTTATGCTGTTAAAGCCACTCTATTATTCATATTTATTATCCAAATATACTTCTATCTAGGTACAATATATTTTATGATTAAATTTGGTGCCGATTACAGCTGCACCAATACTATACATTTTTATAATAGATTCTCTGAGGCCCTTCGAATAATTTACATGAGAAAATAACTTAATTGTGGTTAATTTTAAATTATCAATTGCCTCGAGCAACAGCTTTATACTAGATGATTCTGAAAGCAGTGCCGGTCAGACGGTCGAGCGGTTAGCGTGCGTGACTGTGAAGCCAATGGTTGCGGGTTCAAATCCCGCTCTGGGCATGGATTTTTCTCTTTTTTTTTGTCTCTATTGCTTGATGTGTGAACGGGACCCACCCTATAAGCGGGTATCTGTGGCAGTGTGGCGTGGATAACGTTGCCGTGATTTAGGTTCACAGGTGCCCACTGGGTAACGTTAAATGAGTAATACTTCCGTCATCTTCCTAGGCGAAGGACGTAAAAGTTCAGTGCCTGCCATTAGGGCAAAAAAATACTGATTTATACTGAAAAAAATACATACAAATACTTTATTTTGATGGGATAAGCTACTAAATACATGTTTTTCTTAATCAGATAACGCAAAACCACAGGGAATGGTGACAAATAATAATAAATAAATAAATAAACTATGGAATGATTTTAGTTCTTCTATTTATAATACTATTTGTCTTACGGTTTTGTACACGGTTTAATAGTGTTGTTCAGATTTATTGATGCATATTTTTTCATTCCGCACGGCATTCAGCTGTTAACTAATATAGAAAACTGCTCATTAATGAAATTGTTTACACCTTTTCGAAATAATTATTAACTAATGTATTTTATTTAGTAGACTATGCATTGTTTCATGTTATGAACATTTTTATTTCATAAATTCTATTATATTACGAATATTTTGACTTGGTAAGAGAATAAAATAATTAACATAGTATTATATATAACATTAGAGATTTCATAGCACAATTGAATTCATAACATAGTAAGTATAGTAATAAAACTTGCAAAGTTATTTTGACCCTATTGTAAAAAAAATTCCGTTGATACTTTTACGTCAGCACTGTGGTCGGTACGAGCCGAGTGCGGAATTCATATCAACCTACCATTGCTGGAATTCGAATTCGCTCTATCACTAGAGCCACTACGACTCTAATATTTATTATTTTATTTTATTACCATCGTTGAACAGCCGACCTAATTTTGAGTTTACGAAAACCAATGTTCAACTCCGTAGTCTTGTTTCTTTTGCTTTACTGGCATCTTGGTAAGGATTTTTGTCACACTTTGAAAGGTGGTTAAGCGGTAGTTTTGTGGTATTTTTGATTGAATATTTATATATATCCGTTCACGCTAATAACGGTAAAAATTAAATGCATGTCGCGTTCTCTCAGAAATAAAATTGTCATTTTTGACGAATCAGAAATCCATAAGCTAAATTTTGTTAATTATGAGTATTATTCAAGTCACAAAATCATTTCATTTGTAACGAAACGGGAACTCTCAAATTTATGACAAAAGTTTTTCCTCTACTCGAAACTTTATAGTGTAAAGTGGAAAATAGTTAACTAAAATGACGGAACTAGGAGGAGGACTGAACGATCGAAAATAAAGTGAGGAAAAAAGCCAACGATCTGTATGGTTGTCAAGGAGTTGGCTCTTGCCAGGAAGATCCCCGGTTTGAATCCTGCTTCGGGCTCGGGTTCAATTCATTTCTCTGTTTTATTTGTCGATTTGTTGCCAACGATAAAGTGATTATTAGAAAAGTTAAAGGCATTAGACACTACAAAAAAGAAGACGAAATTTACTATTGACAAAATTTCATTTCCTCGAAGATAAAATATTCGAAAGTCACTTTATTGTTCGCATATTGCGTCACTTTGATGAAATGTTTTCTCGGAGTCACCAGGAAACGGTTGCATCAAAAACGAGAAAAGTTCCGTGAAATTTGAGTATCCATTCTTTTCAGTGCGGACAATATTATTATCGAGTCCTCTGATTCTAAGCACGTGATTTTATGCAAATTGAAAAGTTTCATATGAAAAAAAAATGCAAATCTTAGGAAGTAAAATAAAAAGAAAAGAAAAAAACTAATAAAATAAAATAAGTATGTAAAAATTTAAATCGACATCTGAAAAATTAAACTCTAAACATCAATTTAATTAAAGAATTTTCACATTTTCCGATTCAATTAATGAAATCTGTATCTTTAGACAGCGATTAGAATCTTTGTCTGAAGTGTCTCAATTGTTTCTACAAGTTGCTGGTTCAGCTGATTTTCTGTCTCCTGCCAGTATGAACGCTTTAAAATGAGAAAGCTCCAAAGCATGCGTCACCATGACAACAGCACGGTGAATTTCTCTTCTATCTACTTAGTTCAAAATCACTCCACTTCTGCCAAGTATCGCATCTTGGCGATAACACAGAGAGGATGAGTATTAAGCAATAGTTACATTTGCAAGAGATAGAACATAAGGATGAAAAATAAAAATCAATCTTAAAAGCAATCAATTAATGTATCGAGTACTCATATTTAAATTTCTAAAAAAATTAAAAATTTTTTTTGGTTAAACCAATAGTTGTTTGTGCAGATGACTGATTTGTTATCATAAAAAAAATACATAGAAAAAATATTAATATCTTTCGAGTTTAAATGATCGGCTTCCATGTTAAATGACATATTTTGAAATAATTTATTTAATTAATTTATTTTAAATGTGAAGTGGAAAAAATTCTATTCTTGCTAATATTTTTCTTTACCTTATGGGCTTAATTTTAGAAGCAAAAATTAATTAAAATTTGAGGTCACGTATTTTGTTTTCCAATAAAATCTTTTTAAGGATAGACATTACAAGTGAGGTTAATCTAATTTATATTTTTTGATTCATTAACCATGCGATTAATTGATTAATTAACACAGGCAATTTCTCATTTTTTTTAAAAAAATATTATTTTCTTCCTTCTTTTAAATGCTTTTTATAATATTATGTTAAGAGCACAAAACATATTATGAGCACAAAACATATTAATATTACAAAGCATATGAAGAGCATAAAATATATTTAGAGCATAAAAATAGATATGCTTCGATTCTATTTTTAAAAAATTGATTCGATATCGATTTTTTTAAAAAGTTTTAAAAAAATTACTGAAACATTTTTTATTTTATTCATTCCCCCCCAATCTAATGGCTCTTGAGATATGGCTATTTTCAAACATTTTTATTTTATTTTAATTTTCTTGGTTATAGAGCCATCTGTGAATCAAAATGCATAAATTTATAGGGGAATTAGGGTGACTTTTTTTCTGGAGAATCCCAATCTACAATAAAAAATAAGGATTCGCATTTAAGATATCAAAGTTGCTGCCACTATCATAGGATGGGATGGAAGATTAAGTTCGGTATCATTGATGGGTAGCTTTTAAAAAAATATTGAATGTTTCTATTTTCACTTTTTACATCCGATGTATATTTTTTTGAGATATCTGATCGTTTCCAAACTTTAGTTTACATCTTATATACATAAATATAAGAGAAGCAGATCCCAAAACACTATCAAAATCTGGTGAATTACTTGTAAGAAATCCTGAATGAAGTCATAAAAACCAGTTTGATTGCTTACTGGGATTGAAAGAGATGACTCTAATAATCGCCTTTCTGCTCCTTTCGCATTCAAAGTGGTTTTGATTTTTTCAGCTCTCCAGTTTCATTAGTGACTAATTAGATTTCACCAGTGTTGTTTCCTTATCAGATAAAAATTTGCGACTCCTAACACGTATACTTTTTTAAATTTATTTTTGTTAAAGATTGTAAGAAAAATAGAATAAAAGTGATTATTGTGGAACACTCTACATAAAATACGAGTCTTTTTTTCAATGGAGCACTTAATTCCGTAACATTTACAAAAAGTTAAATTTTGCATTTTTAATTATCTTAGAAATAAAAAAAAAATGAATTTAATTTTTTAATTAAAAATTCTATATCAGTTTTAGAATATGACTCTATATTATTGAATTTTATTAGAAAAAAAATAAATTTAATTAAAAAAAATAGGAATTTATGTTTATTACAAAGTTTATAAGTTATTACCACATATTCATCACTAAAATCTTCAAAACTCAGCATTATTTTTAGATTATGACTATAAGACAGAATCAAAAAGGTCTCCCTTGGCAAGAATTTGGTAGATAAAAAAGAATGTTTTCTATCTATTTCTAAATTACGCGCAATATTTCGACGATTACTGAAATTTGTCAATACAGGAAGATATTTAATGCTTATTTGACAGTAATTTTTGAGATGAGGGGGAAAAAGTAGTGAAATGCTTCGAGCTAATATTAGGTTTTTCTTCTTCCACGACAGGTCAGAAATGCCTTTAGCATCATGATTAGATGCACGTGCTGAATAGAGGGTAAGGGGAGGGTGCATAAAAATTCCCTTCTTTTTCACCCCTACCTTCATTTTTCTAAGGTCAAGGACTTATAGGATAAAAATATAGTTAATCATAGGCCAGTAACCTGATTAAGGCCATTTTCAATGATTATTTCATTTCTTATTTTAAACTTTTTTTCAGGACATAATTTTCTGATTTGTATTTTAACCAAATTTTGAAAACACTGTCTTATGATTTTTAATATTCTTCCTTCTAAATTTGAGTGATTACAGAAAGTAGAAACTAATGAAACAAAGTTTGGTATCCGGGGAAATTTTTATGGGCCGATGCCTACATGTAATAGCATGCATATAATAAAAATCAACTTTTTAATTTCAATTACATTTTAAATCATTTTTAGTTATATTTTAATCATTATTAATCATTATTTTTTTCAGAATATAATTTTTCGATTTGTATTTAATTTAATTAAGCTTTGAGAACTGTGTCTTAAGGTCAAAATTTTTAAAATATTCCTTTTAAATTTGCGCGATTACATCGAGTTAAACAATTAAAGCAAATTCTGGCACCAGAGAAAATTTTTACTGACAGATGAATTACACTTGTACCAACATACTTTTAATAAAAATTATATTTCTAATTTTAATCACATTTTTAATTATTATTTAATTTTTTATATTAAACTTTTTTTCAGGGTATAATTTTGAGATTATTTTTCTAAAATCAAACTTCTGCAAAGTTGTTTTTAAGCTAAAACTTTTTGAATCTACCTTTTGAATTTGAGTGATTGCGGAGTAGAGACTATTAAAGCAGTCTGGTGTCTGAGGAAAATTTTATGGGCAAATGCATTATATATATGTATATATATACATAAATAACATACATATCATAAAAATTAACCTAAGACAGAACTCTTTTACTCAAACTTGAGAAATATAAGAAATATATATATATATATATATATATATATATATATATATATATATATATATATATATATATATATATATATATATATATATATATATATATATATATATATATATATATATATATATATATATATATATATATATATATATATATATATATATATATATATATATATATATATATATATATATATATATATATATATATATATATATATATATATATATATATATATATATATATATATATATATATATATATATATATATATATATATATATATATATATATATATATATATATATATATATATATATATAAATATAAATATATATATATATATAATATATATATATATATATATATAAATATAAATATATATATATATATATAAATATAAATATATATATATATGTATATCCAATGCCCACGTGTGTTGACATTCGACAATTCAGGCTTATTAGGGTAGATATATGTTGGCCACTCTTTCGGGAGCACCATAGTAGGTAGGCCAACTTTACTCCTGGACATACAGGACAGAGAATGAAATAACATCTATACCTTGTCGGGGATTCGAACTCAGAACCTTTCAAACGATAATATATAAAGGGTAAAAAATTGAATTTTTATGTAAAGTTAATATTATTATATCGATTTCAAACTGTTTGGTAACTAAGCAGTAATGTAGCTAATATCACTTTAGGATTGTCTGCTGAAAAGAAATTTAGGATTTAAAAAGCGATATACTGATAAGTTAAATTTTCAATTTGTTCAAGGAAGAATTTTTAGGGGAAAAATGGTTTTCGTGTGCACTGTAAAAAATTCGGCATCAAATTACGATATAAAGTACCGGAACTCAGGGTGATGGGTCCATTTTTCTCTAGTCTACAGTTTATTTTTCCTCCGTGTATATTTTGATTAAAATATGTTTTGTGAAATTTCCAAAAAATTTGAATAATTAAAATCGGGTTTAAGACATTATCCCATAGCTGACAATGGCTTATCATAGAACTACATTCATTCAACGCCTGTACTAATAATAAGAATGCATTTCATCTAAGATCTTATCTTTTATCTTAACCCATGACAATAGCTTTTCCTAAAACTAAATTCATTCAACTCCTGTATTAATTATAAGTATGTATTTTATCTTAGATGAAAACTATTAATATTCCATTAATATAAAGACAATACATAGCATTGTTTCGGTGGCAGAAAAAAATAGATAAAAACTGAACACCCAGTTAAAGAAGAATATAATTTATGAACAATTCACCACTTTCACTGTCAATATCAACGCTTTTGAATAGCGGAAACAAAAAACGGATATGTTTAATGAACTGTTTAAAGCAATCGTCTGCGAAAGAAGATTTGCGAAGCAAGGTGAGGTATCCCTAGAGGCGCTTATAAGCACTTCCTGGTGAGGGTCACTCAAGAAGAGGTGAGTAGAACTCAGGTCACCAGGCCAGTGCATTCTCAAACTATTCAGTCCCCACTACTGAAAATACCACAGGGTTCACCAATCAAAAGAATTCATGACAATTAGTCTCAGATTATATATGAAGACAAATTATGGTTTTCTTAGATAAAATTGCACAGTTATCCAAAACTGAAATTCAATTGAACGACGAGTGCTTAGCAAAACGTTTTTGTCTAGTAAGATTTGCGTACTAAACAAAATATTTGGTTGATGCTTTTCTTTTTACAAAATAACTTTGAGTTCTATGAAATATTTTAAATATATATTTAAAAAAAAATAGTTTGCTCGCATAATAGCAGATTTTTCTTTATAATTAACTAGTTTCACATTTTATGTTAATTTATGAGTTTTTTAAATGAAAAATTTAAGAGAAATCATATTGATTTCGAGTATAATGGTAGACGTTTCTTTTTTTTCTACTAATCAAACAGTATGACATTTAATGATAATTTATAAGTCTTTTTAACTGATATTTCAGAAAATAAATGTAGTTGCAGACATACTCTTCAGTTACATTACACGGATTTTACTATTTTTAATTACTTTTTCTTATCTTAGAAACTCGCATCGCATAAATAATTTATAAACATTTAGAAAAAAATTATTTGCATAGATTTCTTGTTAAGCACTTCCTAACTATTTATTTTTTTTAAAAGAAATCTTTAGAAGCTTTCCAAAAAAATACCAATGAACTGTTAATTATTATTATTTTTAATAATTTATAACATTGGATTAAAAACTAGTCGCTATATATATATATATATATATATATATATATATATATATAGACCATGAATATAGACAGAACCATGTAAGAACCGTAGACAGAAACCATGTAATTTAGTATTCATGGTTTTTTAATCATTCTAGTTGCAAACAGTTTCAAAATCGCAAAGATAATTTTTTTTATTTAGAGTAAACTTAATTGTTAATTCGATGGCCAGACTCTTTCTGCTAAGGGATATTTTACCGTAATTTTAGAATGAAAATTCTAACAGTGTACAAGTAATAGTTTAAATGAATCTATTTTGTTGATCAGATATTTCTAATAAAATAATAATTAACGTCCTCAAATATATCATTATCATAAACATTCTGTTGAATTTTAAATACATATGTGTACACATATTTTATTTATGATTATATATATATATATATATATATATATATATATATATATATATATATATATATATATATATATATATATATATATATATATATATATATATACATGCATGCCCACGCGTGTTTGGAAATTATGAATGTTACATTTTTTGAAATTCGCGTTACACTGCTGTGCCACGAAATAAAAGAAAAATAAGCTTAAAACTGTTGGTATTAAGATCAGCTTAACAAAAAGTACTTTTTAGAGAGCTATAAATAATCTTAAACGAATCCAAAGTAATAAATCTGTTTTTAACAAGGTACCTGTGGGACTTTATTTGCGACCACAATAATTTTTTTTAAAAGAAAAGTAGCTGAATGAAAAGTAGCTTATTGGATCTTTAAACCTTAAACTGGTATGTTAAAAAAGGAATTTATTTTCCGATTTTTCGTGACTTAATTACAATTTAAATTTTTTCGAAGACCTGAGAGAACATCTCTTAAGTTATAACATTTTTTAATGTCTCTGAGAAGTTTTAAAACTATTTGGTATATTTTATTATTTTATATTATAAAAAAGGAAAAATTGGAATAGAAATGGTTATTTTTTTCTGGATTATTGAAATGTAATAAATTAACAAATTTGATGTGGTATTAGTGATAGCTGGAATGATGTAAATAAATCTGTTTTCCAACAGCACTAAACAATTCTGCGTAGTGTGACTTAAAGGATGTGACGCTATTGAAAAAGGATTGGTTGTATATTGGACTTATAATTAAAAGTGTTCTGCCTCACTTGCTTAAAAAGCTTTTTTCAAATTTATTTTTCTTTAATAAAGATTTGAAGCGAATGTTAGGTAGAAAAATCATTGTTTTCGTGTCTCCTTCAGTTTCTTTCTATAGATGAATTCAGAATATCATGCAATGAAAATTATGCTTTTTTTTCTACAATATCCTTCTTCTTTATATTATATGAAAACTTCAATCAGTAATGGAAAATCTCTATAATACTTACATACTTTGTTGATGAAGAGTTTAGGCAAACAAAATTGACACCAAAAAAAAAAACACCAATTTAACATATATTTTCCAAAATTTTATGTTTTAAAATATACCTGACATGAAGGTATTTTATTGTTAATTCTCATCAAATAAATCCAAATTAATTCTAAGTTAAATAATAATATTAGTGCTTAGAGCAATAATACGGTGCGAATTTGTCACAAGTTTAATAAATTGCTAATTTGAACTATAATTCCATTCAAGATGAACAATCGTATCAAGTAAGCAATTTTAAGAAATAAGATTTGATGGTTCTACTAAGCCTAGTATTAAGGTTACAACAATGGTAATCGTAACTTGTAAGGTTGCAACGATATTGTGGTTATAGTTCGAGTAGTTTACAAATAAAATGAAATTGTTGCTATTTGATAAAATTTCGTTTTCGGCTAATGAAATTGGCTACTGAAACTTTCAAAGCACTGCAACAGAATCTCAAAACTTATAAAGGAAAATTTAAAGGTTAAATTGAATTGTGAATGACATAGGTAATTGACGAGATATAATTGCTTTAAAATATAAGGAAGTAGGTGATTAAAAAAATATGAAAAGGCTGGATTATATGTTTTAAACTCCATTGATAATAAGTGAGAGCAGCAAATTTTAGTCAAAACTCGATTATGATGCTCAATGTTCTCTTCCAACTCTAAAAAAAAGTTGAAGTTTTTGGGAACGAGATGTCTGTAACTATTATTGGCATCTGTTGAAGAAATATTCACTTGTTATGTTCAACAAAGAGTGCTAGGCCGGGATAGCCTGGTCGGTAGGGCGCTGGACCCATGGTTCGAAATCCGCCTGCCGAAGACTCCCCGTGTAGTGAAGTGACTGATGCACGTTAAATCTGTCGAGTCGCAAAAGTCCTCCATGTTCCCATAACAAATCAAAAGCTCTGGGGGTACTGGATTGGAGATCAATCGTTCTCTGATTCAGGTCAAAATTACAATCTGTGGATGAATGAATGGATGTATGAATGGATTCGCCCTATAAACGGGTGTGACGTAAGTTGTGGCAGAAGTCGAATTCTTGACCATAGATGGCGCCACTGCAAAAACAAGAACAATCGCACCCCCTCTGTCTAAACAGGCATACGCCAACAACAAAGAGTGCTAAGAGCGCAGTGCGTCCTGATGAGAACCTTTACTTTTTTTCATCAGTTTTTTAATTTTATACATACACATTTTTTATCTTTCTTAAAAAATACTCAAATCAACATTTTATAAATTTAAAAATGTTCAAGTTATATGATTTCTCATACATATCAATGAAGTTTAAAGGTTTTAGAGGTTTGAGGGACGGACAATATATTACAAACGGAAAATGACGAAAACCCTCTGCCGAAAAACATAAACAATGGTTTTGTAACTTGTGAGAGTTATTTTGGTTATTATATACAATTATTGCACAAGATTTCGTAAACCTAGCTTAAATATTTATGAATGCATAGACATTTTCATAAAAAAAGTAATTTTTTCGTTTGTTATAACTTTAAAAATATTCAATAAAATTAAACGAAATTTTAGGAGCAATTTAAAATTAATTACAGAATTATTGCTTTAAAATTGGAGAAATTTTTTTCAAAAATAGCTCAAGGTATGAGCAATTAAAATAGCAGAGGTGCGGGAAAACTACTGCGCATGAGTGGGAAAAATTTTAAAAGAAATTTTCTCAATTTTCTAGTGAATCGAAAAACTAATTGAAAAAGTTCGACTGGATTATCTTAAAAATTTAAAAAGTTTGAAGCAATTTTCTATGTAGTTTTCCTACTTTTTAAGAAAAAGCTTAAAAAGACAGGGTTTTTTCCATGAATTTCATTTTGTACTATTAAACAAGATTTATCAAAAATGTCATCGACTTTGTTGGGGATCATCCCCTCCCAAAAAAATCCTTTCTTTCTCTTGTTTTCGTTCCTTATTCAATCACATTTTGGTGCATGAACGTTTATTGTATGGCATTATCATTTGATATTAAAGTTTGTCTTTGATACAAAATTATATTTGTCGAAAACCAATTATCGTTTTGAGTTTTCTTTTGAAAAGTACAAAAACTACTTAGAAAAATGCTTGAAACTCTTTAAATCTTTAAGATATTCTAATTGAAAATTCACTACGAAATTGCGAAAATTTTCTTAATTTTATTCCACGCATGTGCTGTTTAAAACATTTATTTATATATTCCGCAGTTTTAACAAATTTTGTTTCAAATTTTAAAGCAAAAAATTGGCTATTACGTTTAAAGTGCTTTAAAAAGTTTAATTTTGTTTAATATGATATGATAACAACAAAAAAAAAAACCGTAAGACAAAAAAATTTAATTTTCTTTATAAAAATGTCCATTTCTCCATAAATATTTAAACTATGCTTTCGAAATTTCTTCCATTTATTACACATAATAACCAAAATAACTGTTATAAGTTAAAAATCAACCCGTAGATTCTTTGGCATAAATTTTTCAAAAACACTGTTTCGTTCGTTTGTAATTTATTAACGGTCCCTTAAATCTCTAAAAGCTTTAAACTTCATTGAGATGCATGTGAAATGAATGGTATATTATACTACTATAATTTTTAACATAAATATTAATGCATTTCAATTTAGATATAACTAATATGAAATACATAAATGTTCATTTTTTCATTAATAAAACTATAATTTTTGATGTTTTAATTGTTTATATCAACAATAAGTAAGCGTTGGATTTCTCTAGGATATTTTTTGCCCAGTAATATTCTTAGAAATTGTGAGAATATTAACGAAATTCGAATATATTTAGAATTATATTTAAATTTCATTAAGAAGACAATCAGACCGGCACAAAAAAACGGGCACTCCCCAAACAACAATATTCCTTACCGTCTGCTGTAACCTAAATTACTTTCACTTTAATAGCCTTTCTATGCAAATAGCAGGCCCGCCCTCCTAAGAATTTTAATGTTTTTGTGAAGTATTTTTCCCATCAGTAAAAATACTTTCCTTGTTTTATATCGAAGATATCAACCTTTTTTAATATATATATATATATATATATATATATATATATATATATATATATATATATATATATATATATATATATATATATATATATATATATATATATATTATATTTGTATGTATATATTATAAATGTATATATATTATATTTGTATATATATATTATAAATGTATATATATTAAATTTGTTGTTTTTCGTCAAAGCATATCTTTATTATTAAAATTAATTATTTTTACTTGAAATTAATTTAGCTCATTTCCGCACATTCAATATAATGAAGCGACTGAATTGATGGTAATGGATATCCAACGGATATGGTTTCTCATATCGCTCCTATTATCACCACATTGACGTTAATTTATAATCTGAAATTGAATATAAAATGAAATCAATCCATTTCATCACTAAGTCTGTAAAGCAAACTGATAATATGACTAGTGTTTGTTCTGTTTAACGTAATTTATGCTTTGGTGAATGTTTTAAATATATAGTATTAAAATACAAAGATGTAAATATTTCTCCATGCAATTTTATTTGCATATAGTTTAGCAAATGATTATTAAGTTTCATTTCAAAAACTCAGTGAAGTGAAGATTTAATTTAGAGATATAGTATAATTTTAAGTAATCAATAGTTAATTTTATGTTTATTAATGTTTTATGAATGTTATTACTAATAAAAGTTTTTTTACATACATGCTGTACATTTTAAACAAATTTAAATTCTGTACGAAGATTGGTAAAATTCCAAGTTTTAAATTAAAAGTAATAGTAAAAAGTAATCTAAATAACAGTTAATTTTGCTTTATTCTATAATTCTATTCTACTATTTTGCTTATTATTTTTTTTTAAAAGTGTAACGAACTAAACTTAAAAACTATAATTCTGTTTTACATACATATAATACAGTCTATATACTGGATATTACAATAGTACTGTTTACAACCTTTTATTGAAAATAAGAATAAATAGACTTGGCCATTTTGTGAATTATCTAGACTGATGAAATAAAACTAAAAATACCATTAAAATATTATATGTATTACAGATTATCTAGGAATTCCAAAACTGACTTTAGAAAACATTCTAAAATCTCTTTTACTAAGGTTGAGATAAAGAAGTCAACTGTGTAAGGAAAAAAAATATTTTTAACATTTATACTAATGATTATACCAATATTTTTTAGAGTAATACCAAGCATACCTATTAAACATTTACTATTAATAAATCATAACTATTAAAACACGGTGCATAGTTAAAATGTAAGCTTTAGTTGTTTTTTATTTTAACTTAAGAACTAGATGATAAAAAAGAATGCTTTCCTTTATTATAAACTCGGAAACATAAATCTATCATCCTGTTATTGTTTGCATTTTGCCATACTGTCTTCGGTATAAATTATTGAATTAATAAGAGATGATATAAAATATTTCAAACTTTTTAAGTAGGAAAAATGAGGCTTTAATAATAAAATCTTAAAAGACTTTATTCTATTTTTAAAACACATTCAAGGTTTAATATCGAATGAAAAACTTGTGATTTTTTTTCTAAGAACGTGACCAAATTTTACTTCTGAAAGAAAAAACAAACAAAGAGAAGTGTTTTGCTGGAAGTGATTGTTTTTTTTTAGTTAGATAACCTGCTTTACTTATGTTTTTTCACCGTGACCTTAACCGGTAATGCACAAGAAAAAAAAAAGAAATTTATTTCTAAGGAAATGACTACCTTTAAAAATATAATAAGTTGATTTTCCATCTCCTTTCAAATCACTTAAAAACTAAAAATAATAATTAAGTTTCTGTATGTGTATTAAAGAGAAATAAAATATTAAAAAGTTATAAAGGAAAAACTAAAAATAATCCCTATTCTCATTTTGAATGAAACTCATAAAAATTGATGAATAAAAAGTATTTTCCTTAAAAATTATTAAAATAAGTCTTTTAAGGAATTTTTTGGTCACATTTCCATGCTGTCGAGTAAGGTGGTCAGCGTCCCGGGGGAAACATCACTTACATTTTCAATAATTTTTTAATAAAATGTTTCTATATATGCCTGGATTTTCCCTTCCTTTAACTTTTTTGGTGATTCAGAGAGATATCGTTTGAAAAATTTTTTACTGGTATTTTTAGTTTTCCAAGGATGCTGATCAGCTGACGCATAGAGCTATTAAGTTTTAAGATTTGTGTTTCCGATAAAATGAAAAAAAAATCAAATGATCTATCAAGGTAAAAAAATTAAGGATTTCAATCGACACCTTCTGCATCTAGAGTTAGAAAGCTGAACAATATTTGATAAAAAAAAGTCTTATCATTCTAATAGATATATTAAACTTTTTCCAGTAATTGAGTTAAAAATTTAGATTTTATTTTATAATATATTCTGCTTTTTAAATGAAGGGTAGACAGATCAGTGAATCAAATTTAAAATGCATAATGTTGTTACTATCTAGTAAAACTGCACAACTTTAATGACAAGAAATCAACTTATTTAAATTCGGGAAGTGGATATTTCCAGAAATTTTGCAACTTCTAGAAATTTTGCAGAGTATGTCATCAAATTAATATTTCCATAGTTATCTGAAACCATGTGTTTATTTTGTTAGCAGTTATGTTGTTAAAGCCACTCTATTATTCATATTTATTATCCAAATATACTCCCATATAGGTACAATATATTTTATGATTAAATTTGCTGCCGATTACAGCTGCACCAATACATTTTAATAATAGATTTTCTGAGGCCCTTCGAATAATTACATGAAAAAGTAATTTAATTGTGATTAATTTTAAATCAACAGTTTCCTCAAGCTACAGCCAGATGATACTGAAAGCAGTGCCGGTCAGACGGTCGAGCGGTTAGAGTGCTTGACTGGGAAGCCAATGGCTGCGGGTTCAAATCCCGCTCTGGGCATGGATGTTTCTCTCTGTGTGTTATTCAAGTCACAAAATTACTTCATTTGTAACTGGTGATTTTTTTTCTAAGATTTTCTAGATATCGATGAGATTTTCGGATATTTCTAGTCGTAACGTAACAACTGTGTCGTAACGTAACATTTAAGCCACATAACAGCAGTGTGTCAGATAATAATAGTTAACACAGATAGGAGTCACATCGTAGCAGTGAAACGAAATATCAGGTACATTAAGTCTTGAAATGAAATCGGATTACCATAATGAAATTAACTCTATAAAATGTATTGTCTCTGGGTTAGTACGAGAGTAAATCAAGTTATGCTTTAAATTATAACTTACTCCTTATTCTGCTACACTAATGTAAAAAATGATTAATAGAGAAATCGAACTCTTCCATTTTAACTTCTGACATACGTTCCAGACTTAGACAAGTTATAAAAAATAGTCAAAATGGCCCTGTCCGAAAGATAAATAAAGTTAGTTAAAATTGTTTAAGTTGTCTAAAATGAGTGCTTAAAAATTATTTACTATCATTTTATTTCATTCCCGGCGTTGAACAGTCGACTTATTTCTGAGTTTACGACTATCAATGCAACGGCTCTGTAGTCTTGTAATTTTGAACCCAACCCAGAGGACAAAGGAACTCCTGGAATCAAATATTGGAACAAACTGGTCTTCTTGGAGGACTTTTTGATAAAGCTAACCTGCATTTGTGTTACACGGAAAGGAAAACCAAGAAAACGTTTTATGGTTAGCCCGATGGCAAGGGGATTCTAACCCATGATTTATCTACCACTGAGGATATTTTACCTCCGCACTGTGGTCTGTGCTAGCCGGGAGCAGAATTCATATAGGTCTTCCACCACTTCGATTTGAACCAGGGGCAGCTCATTGGAAGGCAAACGCTTTATTCTCTGAGCCACCACCGCTTTACAATAATTGTAATTAGCCATCGATCTTTAACAGGAATAAAAACCTTCTACAAACGATTTGAAAATGCTTCTAAAACTTACATTAAAGAGTGACGAGAAATATTCATCAAGAAATTATTCTACAAGAGGAATATTAAATCGATTAATCGTCATTAACTATTTTCCTAAATTCATTGGCTTTTCTTTTTAATAAAATAATGCCGAAAAAAGGAGTTTTAGCTCTTGTGTTTAAAGATGCAGAACATAATGGAAGACTTACATCAAAGAGTTTCTTGGTCTGTTTAGTTTCTTAAAACACTATATTATTTGAAATGGCTTAGGTTTAGATACGCATGGTATCTTTAGTCTCAGACAATGGATTTTCATGTTGAGATTCTTTAGATTCGACAGGCAGCCTTTCTTTAAAGATGATTAATATATATCCGGGGCTTCCAGATTTAAATTTTCCAAAAAAAAAGGAAAAAAAAAAAGATAATGCTCGTCTCATTCTTCCTGATTTAGTTTTATAAATTCTTACAGTGACAGTAAGTCAGCTTTTACTCATTACTATTATCAGGAAACTTGATCTACTGAGCAAGATAAAAACATAGGGTGAAAGATTTTAAATCTCTTATAAACGATTGCTGAGGTGCGGAAGAAAAATAGAACCGCTTATTCGGTTAAGCATATATAATTACCACTGCACCCAACATTAATTCAATTCGTCTTGTGCAGTACTTGAATATATTTTACTGTTGCTGGTTTTTTAGAGCGTCGAATCTAATATTGATCTAAAAGCGCCAGATAAATTTAGTTTGAACAATTTTACATATAGAGGTTGAGAGTGAGGTCATGAAGGATGCATGCTTCTCACCCTGATGAATTCGTTGTAGGAAAAGGGGGCAAATATAGTGGTATATATAAAATATAGGAATGGAATAACGGTACGTATAATGCCAAATATTAAATAGCAGGCGCCAAAGTGCATAATAGGAAGACCAAGTTTTCTGCACAGATAAATGCTTTTAAAACAACAAGTTTAATGTAGAGAATCGAAACGGGAAATTAGTGATCGAGTACCAAAGCTTCTTATTGGTTACTCTATTGAATGAAATATATCAATAGGGAGTCACAAAGCGATAAATCCGTGAATCAAGACTAGAGATATACTGGTTCCAAAAACTTTCCAACCCGATACCCGGTAAAAATATAATTTTTTTCCCGGGCTTAGTTGCTTGATCAAAGTATCTCTTTGATCAAGCAACTAAAGAGGGGCAATTTGAATTCCTGAAAAGCTTTATCTATGAAACTAACTAGTGTTTGCGTTAAACGAAGAGAAAAACATCAAAAACTTTTCATGGTTAAACCCGAGAGTAAGAAAGCTTTTATCTGAGTGGTTGAACTATAATGAATAAGAAATATGCTTTCTGGAAATAAATTTAATTTAAAGTTACTTATGGTAAATGTTATTCATACATGATTCGTTTCAATATTAAACGTATATCAACTTATACTGAAAATGTAATATAATGCTTCCAATGGAGTATTTTGTTGAATTATGTAAAAATAAAAGATATCGTTAAAAAGTTTATTTATCTATTTTTGTCAATTTGCAAATTTTTGTCAAGTTAAATAAGTCATGCCTGAACAATTATTTCAACTTGATTATAAGAACTGAAAATGGTTGTGTCCAACATAAATGAGTGTTGCCAGTCAAAAATGCCAGGGTACCAGTTCTGAAGAGCAAAACCGGGTACCGGATAGAAAATGTTCTTTGCTGGGTCTAGGTAATAATCGGGTAAAGAAAATCTGGTCGGGGAGACATGGTCTCGGGTTCATGTCTAACCAAATCAAACATTTTGAGAAATGCTTCCGAAGGCTACAGAATCAAAGTGGCGTCGCTCCTGACTAACAACGGTGGCTATTAAATGAACAAAAGGAAAAAAGCATAAAAGTGTTCCTTTTTAAAATTTGTTTTAGGTATTTATTATTTTTGGATTAAATATTTCACAATTACGAAATTCAGCAAGCACTTTGTTTTATTACGAACAAAGGCAAGAAATTAAAATAAATTAATTAATCTATGCATATAAAAAAATAAAAGGAATAAAAAAATTAATTAATAAGTGTTTTTTTAAGAACTATCTTGTTGAAAGACATATTTTGAATTAACCCAATAACTTTTATTGCGTTATAAATTTTCTTCATTCGATTTTTTTTATAAAAATCTTCTTAAATTCTGATACTACATGAGGAAATTTAAATTATCTTTAGCAAAAACTATCTTTATAAAATCAATCGAGATGCTTTTTAAGCTAAACTCTAAATATGACTTTAACTATAAACTATAAATTCTTAAAATTTGTGCTTAGTAAAAATGAAAGTTTTCTCGAAAATTTGAAATGAGTTCTTGAATACAAATGATATTTTGTCATCATACTTACTACAAATATTTTGATTGAAAAAAGGTAGTTGTAGGAAAATATAATTGTTTTTGGCTTTTATAATATTCCAAATTATAAATAAATTTTATACCAGCATGATGAAATGTTGATATTCTATAAGAGAGATGCAGCACTTTGTTGATTAATATATTCAAAATAACTGAAAATTCAGATTTGTAAGTAAAATTACATGTCTCGTATAAAAAATTACATTAGATTAAAAAGGTTTTTATAGGATAATTATGGTTATAACTAAACGTTTTTCAACAGTGAGCTTCATTGTCAAGAATCATGTTTGTTAAAAGCTTTTTAATTAATTGCTTTCAAAGCATATGAAATTGAAAACCTTCTCTATTAGTAAGAAAATCAAATAAAAAAAAACAGTCAAATGGAGTAGCAGTCGTGGAGTGTACAGTAAAAAATATAAAAATAATATTTTGAAAAGAATTTTCTTCAGTATTTTTATAATTAAGTTAAAATCCAAAAACTGAGCCCTTTGGACAAATAATTAAATTAAGAATACGTTTAAAAATAGCATTTAATACGTATTGATAAAATTAATCAATTATTTTTTTGAAAAATCTCTTTTTATTTTTTAATTATTTCACATAAAGAAAGTTATTTTTCTAACAAGAATAGTTTTTTTGCACTATTTTTAGTTTCAAATAATTTGTCATTTTAAGTTGTTCAAAATTTTAAGGAAATAAAATAAATTCCTCTATTAGATCATAATTTGGTGAATTATTTTTAATAAAATGCTCTATGTAAGTTTTTGTAACAAGCATGAAAATTTATGCTTGTTACATCGTATAAAATTAAAGAAGGAAATCCGTAGGTGTGCAGTGTTAATATGCATGAAAACTAAACTAATAATAGTATTTTTGTTCTAAGATAAGCAATTCTCACTGAGGTAAAAATAGCTAAGCGGAGAATAAAAAATTATAGTAGTGTATAGTAATAATATTTCTGAAAAAAAAATTATGATAACATAGCTCTGGATATTAAATTCAAAATATTCGATATTTAAACCATCAATTTGGAAATTTTTTAAATGGTAACTATGTATCGAAAACACTGACTCTTGAACTTCTGGATATTCTGGAATTTTCTGGAAATTCTGGTTATTGTTACCCCATATTCATATTCAGTAAAAATGCAAAACTGAAAAGTAATTTTAACTGAAGGTTTTTATGCCATGCTCTAAGATGTTGCGATAAAGTTTTCAAGCTTTACCAGTTTTACCAAATTTTATCACAAATTATATAATTGCATTTTACTGTTAATTTTACCAAAATCATAACCCAAACACTTAGATTGTCTATCTTTTTGTATTCTTAAGAGCCAGAAATTTAAATATATTTCAGTATTTTTGACCATACTTCGTTTTCAGTGTAGCATCTCAGTTTTCAAAATCTTGCTTTATATTACTCCCATTCTACATTCTATTTAGAGCGTTTTAAGTTTTGTCTTTCTACTGGCCTATAATATATATATATATATATATATATATATATATATATATATATATATATATATATATATATATATATATATATATATATATATATATATATATATAAATATATATAGATTAATAGATTATATAACTATTACTTAGTAATAATTATTCTATTTGCTTTAATATTTTAAGCAATCAAATCTATTAATATTGGAGTTTTTAATAAGTAAGCTAAAAGAAAAATTGAAGATTATACGTTTATTTTACAAAAGAATTGAAACTTACAATATGCAGTGTATAAAGAATATCGAAATGAAAAACAAAAAAAAAACATTTTTCCTCGAGAATCCTTTTCCATTTATTTTCAACGTTTTTGAACAATCATATTTCTTTAGAAGCTCCATCTTTATACTTTTCTTGTCTTAGATACTTTAGATAAGCCCTTAAAATTCAGTACCTTTCTGTAAAGAATTGTAGAAGATAAAGTGGTCCATTGGCTTCTTAGTTTCCATGTCAACAGGTTGTGAGAATGTAACTGAAATATTCGCTGAGAGCTTTAGCAGCTCAAAATATATTGATTCAAATGCTTAAGGACTTTGAAAATAATATTTTTACTATTTCAGTTGAAAAATATAAAATAAAATTGCATGATTTATTTTTGGTTCTTCTAAACTACTAAAAAATACTGCCTAGTTACTAATTTTTATTTAATTTATTTTTCTGCACAATTGAAATTTTTTTAATTCTATTCCAAAAATTATATTTTTAGTTGCTTTAGAGTTGGTAATAACTACTTCAAACATTTACAACTCAATAAAAGTAGCTATAAAATTATCGAAACACATGTATAAAAAAATTATACCGAGCAGTAAACTGTGAAATTCATTTTTTTAGTTAATGTTAAAAAAGTTTTACTCTTTAGATTTTTCTGCACTGTAAAAAATTACGGCATAAGGTATCGACACTTTGAATGCATCATCCTTAAAATCCATTTTTACTGCAAAATATTATACCGTAATTTTTACAGTAATGCTATTTCAAATAGAGGGATTCAGTAAGTGTATGGTAATTAATATTACTGTATAACGCATTTTTTCTTAGTTTCGCAACTCGTTCCAGTAAAAATTATCGACCACCTGACTGGTAATTTTTAATCGAACTTTGATCTGGAATTTTGTGGGAAGGGAGAAGCATATATATTATATATATATATATATATATATATATATATATATATATATATATATATATATATATATATATATATATATATATATATATATATATATATATATATATATATATATATATATATATATATATATATATATATATATATATATATATATATATATATATATAATATATATTATAGACCAGTAAAAAGACGAAGCTTAAAACGCTCTAAATAGAATGTAGAATGGGGGTAATATAAAACAAAATTTTGAAAACTGAGATGCTACACTGAAAGCAAAGTATGCGTGGCTATGTAGATTGTTTTCATTTTGTTTTGTAGTTAAAGATGAAAGCAAATAAAAGATTACACAATAAAAAAGCTTTAGAATATAAATAAAAACAAAATAGATGAAAGTGATGCATACCATTTTATTTAAATATAAATTTATCCTTTATCGAAACAAAGTCAAACTTTGTTTTTCAGAAAAATAAGAATCTCTTACAGATTTTGGATTCATTTTGTCTTAAGGCATAAATGCTTAGTTTCAAAATAAATGTGACAAAATAATAAAAAAATTGCATTACTTTTACGATAATTTATGAGTAAATCCTGGAGAAAAGATTAAAATATTTTTATTAAAAATATATCAAAATATAATTTTGAAAACTTAATTTGAGCTTTCGCTTTCAAACATATAAATTTTTGACGTTAAAGATACATCATATTACTAATTAAATGGCATTTGTTGTTACTTAAATACTGGCAAACTAGATGTAAAGTTAAAATTTCTGTAATATATTGCATTAAAAAAAGTACTAATGATCACAACGCATAATATTCACAATGCATACACAAATTATTAAAAAGATTGGTACGTGGAAAAAAGTTTTCAAAGCATTTGGGAATTAATTATTATATCCTTGAAAAGTAAATTTTTGTATTAATTGCTTCTTAATTATCATTAAATGAAATAGTTTTTGCATATATTAATGTTTACTTCAGAACATTTGTAATTATGAGAAAGTATATGGCGACAGCTTGAAGCGATTACTCACAAATTATTCAGTAAAATACATGTCTAACTTTTTATTCTCTTAAATTTCGTTAACTGTTTCGCGTGGCTTGAGAAGACGAATTTTTATGAAAGCGACGCATTTTAATTGAGAGCGAATCCAAGAAGCTATTTAAAATAACTGCTAGGAAATAGCTCAAAATTAATAAATTACTATACTTAAGGTTTTTTTCAGTCCATTTGAATATTTCAGATGGATTATTCTAAAAATTCATGATGTGTGTGTGTTGATATCATTTAGAAAAACAAATAAAATACTATATCTTGAATATTATCGCAGTACTTTCAGGACATATTTTAAAAAAAATATAAAAATATAAGCCAATCATTTTGAATGCTTCATAAGCACAGTTAAATAATTTTTAACAATACATTTTCAAAAATTAATCAAATTGTTTGAGTTTTTAAAGTTTAAAGAAAATTAGAACTAAATATATTTGAATGTTTTTCAAACAATTTGCATATTATTTAAATTAAAAATATAATTTATGCAATCAATGCAAGAAATCTTTACATACATTTGCTTATATATTAATTAAAAGATTTTATTCTGTGTAAAAGCAACTGAACATTAGCCTAACATCATAATTTCTTAAATAATGAAAGTTTCTCAGAAATGCGTCTTTTTCAGTGAGTTAGGAATTGTGTGAATTGTTTGGTATTGCAATACTTAACACAGGTGAAATAAATTTAATTCAATACATTAACAGCAATTACATTTATAGGTTTTATTTTAATTGTTATTGTGGCTGTTATGGGATGGATTATTTATCTAAAAAGTTTGTAACTAAAAGTGAACAGATAATTCAGTTTACAAATTTTATAATTAATATAGAAAAATTACGAATGTAATTGCAGTGCTGAAACCTAAAGAGAATCTTGATTGAACTTTAAATGCAAATCCAATTTGCTTAGTTCTTTTTTCTTCTAGCAATTTGAGTTTGAGGTGAAAATGATGGTATTTTCAGATTTTTATACTATTTTATTATATACTCTAAAGTTCAAAAATTCAAAATTTTTTATTAGAAATGTTTTCCTACACTGCTAGAATTTCTATTCTAAAATTATAGTAAAGTAACCGGGAGCAGTCTGTTCATCCAATTAACCATAAACTTTACTGTTAAGAACATTTTTTACTTTTACAGTTTCTAAACCGGTTACCATTAGTATGATTAAAACACCATAAATACAAAATTATACTGTTTTTTACCATGTACAATTAGCATGGTTTCAAAACAGTAAAAAAGTAAGTTAACTGGACATAGTTTTGCAGCTTTATGGTGCTGTCATCGTATGAGAGTATCGTATTTTTAAAGCCCAGAGTCGCAAATCGGAGGAGTGCAGTATACTGGAAACTCTTCATGTGTTGAAGAGAAAAGAAAAAAATATTATGGTGCCAACGCAAGGACTCGATCCCCCGTTCTGGCGGTGATGCTATTGACAGACTACCACTGTAGGCCATTGTGTGTATGTGGTTGCAAGAAACTAAGTGGCTTCGTTATAGATGGGTTTAGTTGATGCGATTAAGTTCTGGTTGTTTAGCCGTATTAGGTGAAAGCAGTTAATAAACGGTGTTTCTCAAAGTTGGCAGTTTGAATACCATCTTATTTGTGGCTATTTGACTGTTTTGTTTAGATATGGTGAAATAACAATTAAGTAAATAGTTAATGAATAATTTATTCTGAGAAATTTCTAACAGTGTAGTGTAACATTACAAATTTAGCTATTAATATTTTTTTTTCATTTCAAAAGCGTACACATATAAGAATGCACAGTTACTATTTCATATAAATAATGGTATTGCATATCTGGCAATTAGGATTTAGTTGACCTCTTGCGAAAGGCATTGAAAATAATTATCCAGTGTTTGCTCATTCCATATCTTTCAATTTGATGTTCAATTTCAACATTTATCAAATTTAAGATCAATATAATCTAACAAGTATTCTTAATCTCAGCCGGTCTCAAACATTGCAGGAATTCTCTTGATCCATCCTTTTTTTTAGCTGGCTAGATTTTTTCAAAGAAAATCTTCCGTCAGCTACTGTAAAAACCTCTTAGCCTGTTTCAAGCAATGCAGAATTCTTAATATTTTTAATCATTCATCTGGTTGGATCCTTTTCAAGGTAAATATTCCGCTTCTTTGCACGTCAACTACCATAAAAAATTCTCAATCTCTCTCAAACAATGTGGAATTCTCTTGACCCTTCCATAACTTGGCAGTTAAATCTTTTTCATGGTAAATCTTTCGATTCTTGGTAGGTGAGCTATGTTCCATAAAATCTTCTTAGCCGTTCTCAAACCACGCAGAATTCTAATGATTCTTCACTATTTCGACAGACGTATCTTTGCTAGTGTAAACCTTCCGATTCTTGGTCCGTGAGCTGTTGTAAAAAAATCTTAGTCGATCTCAGACAATGCAGAATTCTCTTGATTTTCCATTATTTTCCTAGTTGAATCTTTTCCAAAGTAAATCCTTCATTGCTTGGTACGTCAACTCTCACAATTCTTAGCCAGTCTCAAACAATGCAGAACTCTCTTAGTTCTTCATTTTTTTAGTCGACTAGATCTTTTTCAAATAAAATCGTCTGTTTCTTGATATGAGAGGGACAATAAAAATTTTTTAATCAGTCTCCAGCAATGCATAGTTCTGTTGAATCTTCATTATTTAGCTGGTCGAATCTTTTTCAAAGAAAATAGTGAATTATCATAAAAAGTTCTTAGTCGGTCTCAAACAATGCGGAATTTTTTTGATTTTTCATTAGTTGGTTTTCGATTGTTTTCACAATAAATCTTTCATTTCTTGGTACGTGAGATACCATAAAAAATATAGTACAATTTTAAACCTAATACAATAAACAGCTTTAAAAAAACTTATTGTATTTGTTTGAATAAATCTCTATAAATATACAAATTTCAGTGCTATATTTTTGAATTTAAAGTACTTCAAAATAATGTAAAAATTATTAGAAATTTTCTTCATTAAATATACATTACCGAAGTTTTTATTTTATTTCAAATGTAAGTTTTTTTTAATTTTTATTTTTAAAATCTTAAATCTTGTGAAGCGTTTCAAAACTATGTGTAACCTGAAAGCTATGCAGTTTCGCAATAATAATCAACAATGCTAATTCTTCTCATCTAGAAAAAATCATGGTAACCCATTATTTCTTGAGTCACATGTTGCGTGCAGTTTAATGACAGAAGAGATATACTTGAGAATAAAAATAGGTATCTTTTTCCGATGCTTGTGAAAAGTTACTTTATTGATCGCTCTGAACACGCCACTAATCTATTTCTTCAACTATTCGATCAATGTCTTCAACAATCACCAATGAACTTTAGTTACAAACAACTTTGAGGAAGATGAATACGCTAACCATTAACAGACATTTTTTTTTTGTGTGGAAAAACTGTTTTGTTTGCATTAAATTTGATTTAGAAATTGAATATTTCTATCTTTTTCAAGTCTTGGTATTTACAGTCTGTTTTTTAGTTTTCACATTTTTACTAGTTATGTTACTAGTTAGTTACTGTTACTAGTTATGGTTTAAGTAGTTGTTACTTGTAATAAAATTTATTATAAGATGATTGTGTGTAGTTGGAATGGAAAATAACGTGAAATAAATTATCGTCTAGACTGCATTAAAATAAAAACAGCAGTTCAACGTCAATAAATAAAGTAAATTAATGAAATATGTAAATGAAATAAATAAATAAAATAAATAAATTAAAAAATCTCAATTCTAAATTTTTAGCAATTTTAGTTTTTCACATTTTTAAAGTTTAGTTTTGCATGAAACTAATTTTCTGTAAGAATAATCACTTCCTCAAAATTGTGCTTTCATTTGCTTATATGAATATCATTTTTAGCAGTTTCTACGATTAAAAAAAAGCGTGGATCAGACAGGCATTGCAGGTGGTAAAAAATTTAATAATTCATAAGTTGCTTATTCATAGCATAATCCATAGCATATCCATCCCATAAAATTTTTAAATGTATTAAAATTATTTTTTAAAAAAAATACTATGTCGTCAACAGAAAAAAATCCTTAGAGATTTATATTGCATGAAAGGAAAAAAAAGTAATTTATGTGAAAAAGCACATAAGCTGAAATTCTGTTTCCTTCTCTTAATTTTCTCATGACTTTTTAAATACTGTATGGAGAAGGAGGAAATTTTTTTATATGTTTAAATTTTATTAAACAAAAATAATCACGACTAGTTATTTTATTGGAATTTAAATCTCAAGTTAAAGGAACTACAATATGGAAAAGAAGCTTAAAATAACACTCAATATGTTATAAACAATCTTGCATGAATAATACTTTATCAAGTTACTTTATAGTAACTTTCAGATTCTTTATCAAGTTACTTTATAGTAACTTTCAGATACTTTATCAAGTTACTTTATAGTAACTTTTAGATACTTTATCTAACTTTTATTTGTCCTTTAAAACAATTATGGATCAAATTATGGTACTAAGTACCGGTACTCAACTTGTCGGTATTTTTTAATCGTAAAAACCATTTTTTCCTGAACATTTTACTGGACAAAAAAATCTGATATACAAAAAATCTGATAATAAAAATCTGATACAAAAAGCTGATAAAAAATATGGCATAATATTTCACGGTAAAAATGAGTTTTGCGGTAAAATGGATTTTGCGGACCATGCAACCAAAGTGCATTTACTTTATTTCATAATTTGATCCGGAATTTTTCAGTGTTGTTTTTGACAATACATTCAATAATAAATTATTTCTGAACTCATTTTTTTTCCTTTCAAACTATTTAATATATTTAGTCTGTAAAATTTAGTTAGTTAACAATTTCAACACTATAAGCTAATGTTCCATTACATATTACCCTTATTATTTATTCTTAAACGCTGAGGTCTTTTTAGAGTTGGCGAAACTGAGCGATTTTCTATTTTTCCAGGTTTTGAACTAGTTTTCAGGATGGGTCTGTAAATTTCATAACAACACTGACCCAGATTTTCTTCACCACTTACAAGTCTCGTGGCCTTGAACTTCCTCTTCACTTCAGTGAGCAGAGAAGACGGTGATTTGCACCCCCCCCTCACTTTTCAGCATCTTACCTGGAATTTAAGATCAGCGGAGGGTGTTCCTCCTCCTTGTTTTCTTCATTCGGAAGTCCGCAGGAGAATCAATAGACAGTTACTAATCTAGCTATGCACTGATGATGACGCAGGATGCACTTAAGATATTTCAGCAACACAAAGACAAATCTAAGTGATATTTAATTCCAACTTACTAGTAGGCAAACTGCGAAAAAGGAAAGAGTTCTAAGAGAGCTGAATTGCTTGTTTTTCTTTTCTCTCTCCTTTTTTTTAAGTGCTTTTTTTTCTTTCTAAAATACCTTTTTCTACCTAAAATACTTTTTTTTAGTCGAAAGCATAATTTCATCACATAACGTAGCTCCAACAATAAATTCATTTCGTTTGTATACTGTTCAGATTTTTGTTACATGTTGAATCACAATATCGATGCAACCTTAGAAGCTATCGTTTCCATTGTTACAATCTTAATAAGAAGCTAAATTTTAGCATTAAATCTAACTTTTTTAAATTGCTTGCGTGATATGATTGTTAAACTTGGATGATTTGAGTTGTTAATATAGTTGTGTTAGCATAGAAGTGTTTCCATTATTATGCCCAACCCTGTATATATATATATATATATATATATATATATATATATATATATATATATATATATATATATATATACTCTATAACAAAAAAAATCGACGCACCAAGAAGAAATTGTCCGATTGAAACGAAAATTGGTAGATAGGAAGACAATGTACAGAATAGTAAATAATTAAAATTTCAGAACAATTGAATAATTTGTTGCAGAGTTACAGTAACAAGTTCAATAAGGTGTTGACCCGCCTCTAGCCTGGACACAAGCTGCCACACGGCGTGGCATAGACCGATAAAGCTCCCGGATGGTCTCTTGCGGTATTTCCTGCCAAATTCGATCCGATTGTCGAACGAGGTCATCAACATTCCGTGCCAGATGCAATCGCCTTCCCATCATATCCCAGACATGCTCGATGGTAGAAAGATCTGGTGATCTGGCAGGCCAAGGAAGAGTTTGACAAGCTTGCAGACAGTTCATAGCAACACGTGCTGTATGTGGTCTGGCATTGTCCTGCTGAAAAACCGCCCAGGGTGCTGCAAAAGGAACGGCAGCAAAACGGGTCTTAGGATGTCGTCGACGTACCGCTGTGCAGTAAGTGTACCTCTAATGACGACCAAAGGGGTCCGGCTGTCAAAGGAAATGGCATCCCAGACCATAATGCCTTGTTGAGGGCCGGTGTGGCGTACAATAGTTAAGGCAGGATCCCCCCTCTGCCCTGTGCGTCTCCAAACACGTCTTCGATGAT
Source organism: Parasteatoda tepidariorum (assembly GCF_982258835.1). Classification (NCBI taxonomy): domain Eukaryota; kingdom Metazoa; phylum Arthropoda; class Arachnida; order Araneae; family Theridiidae; genus Parasteatoda; species Parasteatoda tepidariorum. The sequence continues at coordinate 54,339,774 of NC_141762.1, forward strand.
CGTCAGGACACAGTTGGAAGCGGGATTCGTCGCTAAAGACTATACGTCCCCAGTCGGCATCATTCCAGCCATATTTGCTCAAAACATTCATGAATACGAATTTTGAAATTTGATATGTGTGTGTGTAAAGGTTCGCATCAGGGCGTATTCTTTTACGACAACAAGAGACACATATCAAAATAAAGAATAATTATCCTAAGATAAAAATCACTCTTTATAATGCTTCTATGCCTCAGTTTCAGTAACAGTTTTATTAGACGAAAACAATTTTTTCCCGTATCATAGCTCCAGCAACAATTTCATTTAAATCGCAAACTGCACGAAGGTTTGTTGCATGTTAAACCACAATCTCGTTGCAACCTTACAAGTTACGGCTACCACTGTTGCAACCTTAATAAGAGGCTCGGTTGTACCATCAAATCTTATTTCTTAAAATTGCTTACTTGATACACTTGCTCAACTTGAATTGAATTATAGTTCAAATTAGCACTTTATTAAGTTTGTGGCAAATTTGCTCCGTATTATTGTTATAAGTACCGATATTATCACTTAACTTTGAATTAATTTGTATTTGCTTGATTTGGAATTATCATAAAAATTCTTTTTTGGAAGGAGCATATAAAAAATTTAAATTATTAAAAATATAAATAAACATTTTCTTCTTAACTCTTAAACAACTATGTATTTAATTATTTTAGAGACATTCCATTGATAATTAAAGTTTTAATGTAATATCAAAAACAAGCATGTTAGAGAGAAAAAAAGCATAATTTTTATTCTGTATCCATCCGCAGAAAGAAACACCAAAGCGAAACTTTTTCTTCCTTACATTCACCTCAAACTTTTATTGGGGAAAAATAAATGAAAAAAAGTCTTTTAATCAAGTGAGGCAGAACACTTTTAATTATAAGTCCAATATACAACCAATCCCTTTTCAATAGCGTCACATCCTCTAAGTCCCACTTCGTAGAATTTTTTTTTTTTACCAGAAATATTATTGCCATGCAGTACGGTAATGTTAACAGGCATGGATTTATCTTTTAAAAGACTCACTTGGAACATTTTTAATAAAAGTATTTTGCAAAAATATGAAGTATTATTATAAAATGAATATTTTAATTACCGTATATTTTGGTCTTTGTTACAAAATTACGTTTTTTTTTTCTTTTACCAGAAATGCCATTGTTAAACAATACGACAATTTTAACAGAATTTTTTTCCCTGTATAATCTATTATTGCCTAAGTTAATAATGTTTAGATTCTAAAAGCAAAATTGTTGTCTTTTTATTTCTAATGAAAATTAAGCATCACGACTGCAACTTTCTCTCTGTGACTTTATACGGATATAGCAGGCATGGTTTATCTTTAAAAAAAACTCATTTAAGGCTTTTTTAATAAAAATACCTCACTACATATGAACTGTTATTAACAAACGAAAGGTTTAAATACCGTTTATTTTGGTTTTTATTACCAAATTTATGTTTTATTTTCATTAATTTTTTTAGCAGTTCTTTGTAATTCCCTACAGTATGGCAATTTTATTAGATTTCTTTCCTCCATTATTATTTTTAAATTATAACAAAACTACTAAACTAATACTAACTTTTTGAAAATTCTGGTTAAAAAGATTTAAACAGCATTTCATATTATGTTCGATATTAAACTCAAGCCTTTCCTCACCAAATTTTTAATTTATATCTTTCAAAAAAATTAAAATATTTATAACATTTATATGCTAAAAGTGTTTTTTTAAACGGAAATACTTTGCGGTATATTTAAAAAAAAGGATTATGTGTCAAGGGCATGACAATGTTTTAGTTGAGTTATTGTTTTTAAGATGACTTGCAGTTGTAAAGCGGCAGTTCCCAATCTTTTACTGCTGAGGAACCCTCATTGAAAAACCTTCTTTTGGGGAAACCTTGTTTTTATAAAATAGTACATAAAAATACTTAAGAACCTATTAACCAATAAAAGACCACTCATTTTAAAATATTTAAAATTAGAAATGAAATTCTTCTGTCCTTTTAATATATATATATGAATTGGCAGTCCCCAAGCTAAAAGTAGTTTAATTATGAATTTATTTTTGGTGTATATAGGTCGAATTATGGATTTCGTTAAAATGACTTGAAATCTTAATTTGTTGGTTACATGAAATTAGTGCTCTAGTCAAAGTTAAATTGGCAGAAAATACCATGCAGGGTGCTGAAAATTTTGACCAGTAATTTATATTTATTATTATTATTATTTAGAGAAGTAAAAAGAAAGTTCAAAACTTGAAGCAATAAGAAATCTATTAGTGCATAAACAGTACGTTAACTAAATATTTAATTAAAAGTTTACACAAAAGCAGCCCTATTTAGAATTTTTTTTTGTTTTAATTTATAGTAATATATTTTGAAAATTACTTTTTTTCAATTCTTTCTTGTAACTAAATACTTTTCTGTAATTCACTTTAAATTTAAAAAAAAACCTCACTAAATTTTTGTCTCAAAGTATTTAAATTAGTACGAAATTAAAATTTTTGATGAGGAAATGTTTAAAGAATAAAAATAGTTTGTTTATAATAAAAATATTATAATGTAAATATTATAATTCAAATATTATAAATAATGTAAATATTATATATGTCTGTTAATAATATAATACATATATATATGTTACCAGTTATTTATATTTATATTATCTTATTGATAATATAAATATTATCAATAAGATTTATAGTTAACGATATTTAATTATATATAATACTGTTGAAACATGCAAATAACGAAGTGATATAAATTTAGAAATCTTTTCAGCAAAAAAAATAATAATAAATAAAATATAATAAAAAATAAATTTTTTAATTTAGTCATTTATTTTTTAGTAGTTTTTCTACCCTATATGAAAGGTCAGTCAACGTGTTAAAAGAGCTAAAAAAAGAAATCGAATCAAGTTTCTAAACTCCTCATTCTTCAGCTGACAACCTGTTGCCGAGGGCCTTATAGAAAGGTAGCTGAATTCCTAAAGAATAACGAATAATTTAATCTGTGTTTTTTTATAATTCTAATGTTTAAGAAAACTTTTTTTTTTCTAGAAATAATTTTTATATTGAAACAATTTTTGACTATATTTTGTTTTCAAAATTATTGCATGTTAAGGTAAAGGTACATGGTATGCAATTTAACTAAAAGATTTTTTATTTTATTTTCCAGAGTCCAGTGCATTGCAAACAATTCAAATTTTGGTACAAAATACGAATCTCAGGGTGCTGGCCGTAAAATTTCGCCGTAAAATCCATTTTTTTCCCGGAATATGATGCAGAAAACAGATTTATATACCGTTAATGTTTTAATAATAATTACAATAAAATCACTGAATCACTACAATTAAATAAACACGACTAAAATTTTTTACATAAAAATTTTTGAAACAATTACCATGTATTATTTTATGGTAAAAACTAATTTTAAGGTAATAGGGATTTTACGGATGATGCATCCATAGAGTGCAGGTACTTCATACTGTATTTTGATGCGGATTTTCTTACAGTGTGTGCAACCTGTTTCTTTTTGTTTTTTTTTTCTTCAAAAATTATCTTTAAGCAACTGCTCTGATTTCAAACTATAGAATTACTTTGTGTGAGCATATTTGCTATGTAGTTTTAAACTTGTTTCATGATAAAATCTGTGATATCAAAAAAGTATTGAGATAGGTCGCTGAGAATTTCTTCCCCTTGTCTAAATTGAGAAAATGGTCTCACTATTGAGTGGTGCTTACATTTATCAGCTTCACTCTGAGCCAAGAAGTACTTTCCCCTTTGAGGTGCTCTTTTGTCAAACGAAAGGCACACATTCCTGTCTTATTTCAAAAGGCTCATGGCTGGCAAGTTTATCTTGTCCTAGTGTCATATAAATTATCAAATAAACATATAGATACAATACATAAACATATAGGTCATATAAACATATAGATTGCAATTTTCTGTTAATCATTAATTTAAAAAAATATTTAAAATGTTTTATGTTCTTTCCACATAATAGTATCAAATTAAGTTTCAAATAAATTTTTGTTTATCAAACTTTTATGAACAGATTTTGTGTTAAAAAGCTTCTTAACTAGAAACTAATAAAACTGTTTTAAATATTTGAGTACTGGCTGTCTTTTTTTTTATAGGAATTACTTATTCAATTATAATTTACTTTGATAAATATGAAAGTTGTCTTAAGTAGATTTTTATTTGTTGCAACTAATTATTTAGATCCTACTCTCACAAGCTGAATTGAACTGAAATCGTAACAAAAATAAAAATAGAATTCGATCAAGATTTGGGAATCAAATTTATTGAAATCAAATCAATTTTTGTTCAAATTTTAATTTAGAAAATTTATTTGAATTTCTCACAGATATAGTACGTGTGAAATTAATTTTACATATTCGAACAGATGGTTCGTGCGCAGGTCGTCAGGCTACGAAGCGGGGATGCCATCCCCTCCGCAGAGGATCAAAATTGTGATGGCATGTCTTCGGATCATCCTCCGGGATGTTTCCCAGACCGTCGCCAATAGCCCATTGGGCAGCTTTAGTGCGACGTAAATTAACAACAAAAACAAAAAAACATCGAACAGATGGAATAAGTTCAATATTTTATATAGTTGCCTTTACTGTTTATTTAAATAACTAACTTAATTATGGGTTATATTATGTAATGAAATCTAACTAAAATAAAAATAAAACCTGATGTGCATGTATGTATTAAATACAATGAAATCAAATAAGCTCAGGTAAAAATTGCAACAATAATAATAATAGAATTTATTTGTACACCTAATTCTAAAATTAAAAGAAATTTTGTTTAAGTTCGATCGATTAAATTTATGTAAATCTTATTTTTCTATAATTTAACTGAAGAAACGAGTTCGATATTTCGAAAAGTTGTTTTCTTTGTCTGTAGAAATTAATCGCTTAGTTAAGAATTGCTTCAAAAAACAAATATGGACATATGAAATAAAACAAGAAATAAATATGGACAGCAAGAAAAAATTTGAAAAACAAATATGGGATCATTTCGCTGGTCACGAAAAATTTTTCGAGTCATCTTGCACTAATCGCTGATTTAAATCTAAGAAAAATAAAAGATTAATCCGCAGTTTTTCCTCATGGAGAAAAAAATCTAGTAAAATAACCATACTGTTTGATTATGACAGTTCAGATAAAAATACCCGTAATTCTAGTTCATAAAACCGAAAAATACGGTATTTAAACCATTAATTTGGTAATTTTTCAGTTAATATGGTAGAGGTTTATTGGAATGTCTGTTTTCCAAAATTATATTTCTTATTAATATACATTATATTAAAAAAAAACAGAAAATTAAATTTAACCGAACAAGTCATACTGTAATATACCATGATAAAATTTAAGAAATTAAGATATATTAAAAAACCATAATTTATGCTTTGTCAAAATCATTACCAAATGCTACGAAAAAAAGTTTTTTGGTTTTGGAGCTCATTGAGCCAAAAACACGATAAATTTTTGCCATATTCTGGTACTTTTGAAAAAAAATTTCCCAGTGCTGGTATTGAATTTAATGAAGTGAAATAAATTTTTGTGCAAGTTACACAATTTGCGAACATGCAATTTTCTTGCAAAATATCACATTTTAATATTTTTTGACTACTGAAACATATTCGATATTATATCATTGTTTCGATTGAAATCAATAACCTAATGGCAGATAAACGCATATAGACTTAAAAAATCCTAACTTTTGAAACGACAAACCGTTCAGATTCTACTCAAAACAATAATGGACTGAAATCGAGTATCATAAAAATTAAAAATGGAATCCGTTGTAGGTATAAAATTTTGTGAAATCAAATAAATTTGAGCATGAGTTACAATTTAATAATTTTAAGTGCATTTTTTATTTACAGATGCGTCATGAAGTTTTCCATTTTCAATACAAAAAAAAACAATTATATACTTTTAATTGTAGTCATCTCAGTCTATAGAACTCACTTACTTAATAATGAGCTATTTTGATAACGGATCTAGACTTTAAGGATCCTCTCTCTTGTCACGACAAATTATTCAGATTCTACTCGCACTAATAACGGACTGAAATCCCAATAAAAATATAAACAGAATCCGATGTGCATCCAGGTATGACGACTAGTAAACATGCCCTAGAGATACACATCCGAGATCTTGGATAGTTTTGATTTCTGACGTATGCATGACGTAACTCAAACACCAACCCAATAGCCTGGAAGGGAATATCTTCCGTTACCTGTGAAAAGCGTAAACTGGTGAACATCCTAGCATCTTGGTGACATGAATCTAAGTTATCTCATCATTTTGACCTCAAGAAAGGTCATTCCGTAGGTAGGCCGCTATAAAAGTGCCGGTTACACACGCCCTCAGCCATTTCAAAATCGCTAGCTCTCGCGCAAACACTTGAGCAAGGGAATTCATCAATTGTTGCCAACAGGTGAGTAGTAATTTTAGGAAGAAAATGTTCTTTCCAACATTATCACATGAGAAATTATGTGGAACTTTATGGATATAGTGGAAAACAGCATCATGTATGGTGATCTTTAGGATAAAATGCTTGAGGATTCGGAATTTCTTTTATCATATAATTCAATTAGGTTTCTATAACTTTATGATGAATATAAGTTTTTTTCTTTTGGGTATTTTAGCAAAGGAGTAAATATTGATTTATGGAAAAATTATTTGCTTTATGGTATTTGGATATAGATTTTTTTAATGAAGAATATGCATCTTTTACGATTAAATACTTTCTATCTGAAAAATTGATAAGTATTTTCGAACGTTATTTTCTTAAAATTATGTGAAAAAAATTGAATTTTATCATTCTATGAGGTATAAATACTATAGTGAAAGGAATAAACTAAAATCAAGTTTAATAATTTCCATATGTGAGGAAGTATTTTTATTATCCTCCAATCAATAAATTACATTTGTTTACAAAATTTTTAAACGTATTTTTCTCTTGAAATGTTAAATGTGACTTTTTACTAATGTTAAATGTCCAATATACTTTGTTTATGTAATATAAGTTATAAGTACTTATAATATGTTTCGTAAAAATCAAATAATCATTACTATTATAGGTATTATCAAAAGCTAATTAATCAAATGATTTTTTCTACCCATAAATAAGTTTTATAAAATGTATAGGAGTTTTTCTTTCTTTATAAAGCACTCTGGCATTCAAAAGTATTAGCCGCAAGACTTTTTAAATACTTTTTTGTAATGCATATCCAAGGTAATTTAAATATTAGTTCGCAATAACATACGGAAACTTAAAGAAGACTATCATAGAGATAACGTAAGAGATTACATAGAGATTTAATAGATTTATTTAAAATTCTAGATTTTTTTCAACTTTTACATTTTTAATTAAGATTTGTTTCCATAAACAATTGTATAACAGCGTGTTATATAAATCTTGTACAATCAATCCAAAAAATACATAATAATTTTTAAAAAAAATTTGCTACAATCAAGTAAAGATAAATCTTCAAATTTTGAACATTGAATAATTTCTTTATGGTTAGGAATGTTAAGAATATTTTATTTTAGAAGTACTTTCATTTGTAAAACAATGTTTTGTTTCAGATTTTAATAAAAAAAAAAACATGGGACGTATTTCTAACTTTTTGATTGCTGGTTTATTCGCTTTCTGCACTGTTGTGTTAGGCCAACACACATCCTCTCAACAGCATGGTCAGCAGCAACAACAACATCATTCTCCAGCATACCTCATTCCTAGTCCTGTCACTAGACAATCAGGTCTAGGAGGAGCATTGAGTGGTCTTGGGGGTTTCGGAGGTGGACTTGGTGAGTTCTATTCTTTTACAATGATTTTTTTCGATACTGAAATTGACAATCTTTTTTATTAGATTTTTTTTATGAATTATTGTTCATATTCTGTTCGATAAATTTTTATGTGGGTTACAAACAAACGTACAATACGTTATATAATGCCAATAATTTTAGATAACTTTATTAATCTTTAATATTTTTTTAAATTAAATTTTGACCATGTAACTGATTTTTTAAAAATTTGTGTATCATTTTTTGTGATTAAACTTATATATAAATGAATATATTTTTTACAGTTTCTATTCAATAACTTAGCATAAAATGATTCAGTAATTAATTAATCTTTAAAACATTAACTATTGAATAAACTATCGATATTTTAGAAGCATTTATTGAAAAAATTTATATAACTTACAATTTCTTTAACTTTGCTTTATTTCTTTGTTAATTTTACTTAAAAACTAACCAAAAATATAATGTTTATTTGAAATAAAAATTTTAAGTCTGTGACTTTTTAAGGGATTTTAAATCTAATAAAGCTTCTATGATTTTATAAGGAATCAAAAAAATCTGTATATAAGTATCTATAAAATTATCTATAAAATCTATATCTTACTATCTATATACTTATAGTTATTTTATTCGGTAACAGATAATTATCATGAATTTATCTCACTATTAGACATATTTTATTTAAATACTTAAAAGTACGATTGTACATTAACTGGTACATTACACTGTTTTTATTAAAATGTTCAATGAATAAGTTAAAATAATTATATTACTATTAGCATTAATTGATTTTTAAATTTCATTTTTGTAACTAGTGTTAAAATTTTTTTTCAATTGTTAAAAAATTATGAGAAAACGTTTAATTTAATTCTTTTTTGAATTGGATTGTAATGTATAACACATATTTGCGTAGATTTTCCAAAATTGAAATGTATTTTACTTAATTTAAAAGATTTTTACTAAGACACCTGTTTTAAATACTCATTACCATCACCTTTTGAGGAAACTTGACTAAAAATACAACGGATTTTCCTTGAATATAAGGAAAATTTTAATTTCCAATAAAACGTTGCTAAAAATAATTTAAATCCATAAATTTTAATACTCATTCGTATAGTACCCTTGCATCCCATTTACATCCATCTCCTTAAACTTTATAGATATTTTTATTTATTTTTATATGGCAAAATTTATATGGTACTTAAATGATTTTTATAAACCAAATATTTGGTTATTAAATTATTGTTTAAGTACTGAAGTCAGATTTGAAATTGAAGTTAACATGTAAGAGAAATTTTCTAGACAAATGGTGTTTTCATTTGACGTTGCATTTATTTTGTTTTAAGAAATTAATGATTGCATTCACGCAATTTAATAGTGAATAGCGAGTTAAATTTATTGCGTCAATATTTCTTTAAAGTAACGTGGAATTTCTTTTAAGTAAGCCGCGTTTCTAATTCAACAAATTTAAATTTGCTTTTTTTTCTCCTTTCACCACATAAAAACTGTATATTTATAGAATATTTGTATGATCATAAACATTGTTAGTTAACCCTTCACAACGCACTTTTTGAAAGTGCAGCCACACTGGGAGCTATATTTTTTGCTTCTTTTATAAAAGTTCTTGATGTTACTCAATTGGTGATATCAAATTTGAAATTAGTTTAGTTTGGAAAGCTACCCGGTAATTTCGGTTTAGTTTATTTTTTGCTTGAATGCACAAGTTTATGCAGAACATAAAATATATAGTTAATAATTATGTTTATTGAATACAAAAATTTAAAATCTATGACTGCAAATAAGTTTCTATACACCTGTCTGCCCCTAACACTTAAGACAAAAAACATACGACCTTAACGTATCTCATCAAATGCTATAATATATTTTTTCCTTCTTCCTACCACTCCCTACATGGCAGAGAAGTAGAGATACTTAATTTTCACTGGAGGGAGTTTTAAATAATTCCTTGTGAAAATATCTAATTCGAGCTGTAGTTATAAAGACATTTAAAGGGACACGGGGGAGGTTTAACAATAAAACAAATGATAAGCAGTAAAATAAATTATAATCACTTTAGATAAAGTTATGATAAATAAAACTAAATGTAGTTAACAATATTTTATTAATTATTTTTACATTTTAGGAGGTGGTGGAGGACTTAGCAGCCTCCTTAGTGGATTAGGTGGTCTTTCTGGTTCCTCCATGTTGTCCACAGCTTTGCCACTTTTGATGGTTGTAGGCCTGGGTGCGATGCTATTGCCTGTGTTGGGCGGTGCCTTCTTCCGTGAAAGTCAAAAGAGAGGGCTGCCCAGTGTAAGCCCTGCATTCCTAGAAGGCGTTACTGACATTCTAGAAAAATTTATCAAAGCTTTAGACAATGTAGAAAAGAAGTACTAAGCCACAATCTTATCAGGTAAATAATTAAATATGAATGTCACTTATTTCCCCGAATTTTGGATCACTCACAGATAGATTTGGCCATTTGACAAATAGACTGGATCATTACCGATAGATGGGCACATTTAGTGATAATTGGGATCATCATTCTCCTATAGATGGGATCATTTAGTAATAGTTGGGATCATCATTTACAGATAGATGGAATCATTTAGTAATAGTTGGGATCATGATTCACTGATAGATGAGATAATTAGTGATAGTTGGGATCATCATTCACTGATAGATTAGATAATTTAGTGATAGTTGGGAACATCATTCACTGATAGATGAGATAATTTAGTAATAGTTGGGATCATCATTCCCCCAAAAATGGGATTAGTCAATGATTCGCATAATTAAATATAAATATTTATTTATTACATTTTGCTAATAAGTATTTAATTTTGTTTGGTAGATTTTCTGCAAAATTAAATTAGTTCTCTGTATTTGAAGGAAGCATAATAAATTATATTTTAATGAATCAAATGTTTTACGACTTAATTATCTTCTGGTGCAGGCTTCTTATTTGTTTGTAAATGTTTTGCTCGATATCAATAATGAAATTTATCAATGTTCTGGCAGTAATCCAATCTATCTGATAATAATCAAATTTATCCGTTCATGACAAAAGCTATTTAAAATCTAGAAATGATTCCTTCTATCGGTAAATTATCCAGTCTATTTGTCAAATGACTCTATCTGTCTGTCAAGGATACAAAATCGAGGAAAATATCGAACTGTTTGACTAATTAATTGATTACTAAGCCTTAATATTATTATGGGTATCTCTAGTGCTAGTTCGGAATTTTTTATATATTATCGAGAAATATCGATATTTTACTTTTTTTCTTCTTTTTAAACTAATTTATATTAATTTTTGCAGTAGCCAATATTATCGTTACCTAAATAAAATGTATAAACATTGAAAGTTATAACTTATTCAATAAATATCATTATCGCTGATACTCGTGACACTATATAATTTAATATCTACGTTGTTGATAATGATCACAATAACATCGCTACAGTTAATAATTATACGCTTGACATTAATCGAAATGCATTCCGATATATCATAGAAACTTTTTAAAACTTCGTTTTCTAGATGTTTAAAAATATTGATATTTCATGCTACATCGATGTATCACTCAGCTCTAGAGTTTACCAACATAAGTATCGCTGAATATGCTTTTGTGTAAAAATGTGCACAACATGTGCACTAATTGACTTAACTGGTCAGTTTTTTGCCATTAGAATCACTGAGCATTTATAATCACTTTGTAACTTTCATGCTCAGAGTTTAAGATAAGTCATTTTCATTTAGTTAAATAGTTAGTAAAAAAATGAATGAATAGTAATTACAGCAAATTAAATTCTGATATTTAAATCCCAGTGATGATTGGAACAAAATTACATTTCTTTTAATGAATTGAGTGAAAAGAATTAGATAAAAAACAAGTGGAATTTAACTTCGATTATCATAATTGATTAAATCCCAAAAACCATATTTTTAGAATTAGTAGGTATATGGGCTGTTATTCCTTTCTTACTGAAATTAAAATACAAAGAATTTTCTCAATTGTTCCATGCAATTTTTGTTTGCGAAGTATTTTCAAGCATAAGAAATAAGTTAAAACATACAATATTTCCAAGTTGGCCAAATTTCAACTGTATAATAATAATATTTCAACTAAAGTTCATTTGAAAAATCAATTTTTCCAATTTTTTAAATTAAAAATTAAGCTAATTATTTTATCCAAAAAATGTAAATTGCAGTATTTAAAATAATTTTTCTTAGAATTAATATTGTTCATATAAAATATACTATAATATAAGGCTGTTAAGTATATTCTTTTGATGTATGTTTGTTAAAAAGAGTTTTCAGCATGATTATAAAATACACTTTCCAATATATGGCCTCCTAGCGCTATTATTGTTTAAGAAAAACTAATAAAATTTGGTATAAAGCTATTTTTAGGTATAGATAGTGTTTAGAAATATTATCTAGCTATAATGGTTGGTGAGAGAATTTCAGATTTAAAAAAGAAATCTCTTTTTTTTTAAAATTAAACTGTGATCCCTATAGTAAATAATTTTGGAGCTGAAATGATTACTTTAACATTAAAAATAGCTGTGTTATGCGGGAAGCTTTTTTTAGTATGAATTTTTGATTTGTCAGTGATTCAGCTCTGCTGAGTGCGTTATTGCCACGGCGGTAAAGAAAAAGAAAGCACATAGATTTGTTAGCTGTATATGGTTCTCTTCATCTCTGTCTGGCGCATCCCAATTTAAGTTAAACTTATTTCGCTGAAAATATCACGTTTCAATGATAAAAAAAACAGTTGTTACCGTTTGTAAATTTCAAAATACTGATACTGTAACCGCAATCGTGAGTGTGGCATAATCTTTTTTTTATCTTAATTAAGAACATATTTTAAAATTCTTCGACGCAAATTTTTATTCCGTTCGCTTGGACCATATGCCTGCTAAGTCATATGTCTATAAAGTGATTTTACTATCATGCTGTATTTTTCTTTTATATCTAGTTTCTTAAAAGATTCTAGGTGATAAATGAATAGTCTAAAGTAAAACAAACCGAACTGTAGCCTTCTTCCTACCTAACCTAAAAATCTGTAACCTAAAAATTCTTTTGGATTCAAAGAAATTTTAACTGATGACGTTAAGTAAATAATTTAGGGAGAACAAAGAAAAATTAAAAAAATAATTTGACCAACTACACTGTTAAATTTTGGTGCGTGTTAAACCATATCATCTTCCCTAATTATGAGATACATGGTTGAACATGGACAGAACTTGATTATATGTCCTTACCTTACTCAGTATCTTATTAAGGTTCAGAAAATTTGTACCCTATTATATCTAACGGTACAGACATTATGCTTTACCAATTTTTCTAAATGTAGTTTCCGTTTTTCAAAACTATGCAGCGATTCAGACAGCTAAGTGGTTAAATGGGGCAATTTTTGCTAAATAAGTCGAAATAATTTTGTTGTTCAAGAAGTGTGACACCTTAGTATAGCCTCTTCAATGAATCCGTGGTACGTGAGATCCTTAAAAGATGATTAGTTCGAAATGGATCATTGAACCCTGTGTCATTCTTCATTAAAGTTGATGTGCCCTATATTTTGGCCTCGATACATCAATGATAAGCAATAACCTTAGCCTCGATTCATACCTTCGGGGTGAAGAGTTCCGGCTCACTACCGGTGTGTTCTTCATCGGAATGCATCCTGAATATCAAGGTCATTCTTCAATTCAATTTCCTTTACTGATCATATCCGGACTTGATGATCTCCTTCGATATTTGATTGATACTTCGATGCCGGAATTTTTAAATCATGATATATCGATATTTCTTGATATAACACTGTATATATATACATTTGTTTTTAATTTTTTTTAAATATTGGTTTAGAGTTTCGTTACACAGATAACATTTAACAACATTAGCGAAAAAGAATGAATATCACATTCATTGATTATCGAAGATAGTTGGGTTATTATCGCGTTTAATAATTAGCGCTGGTAGGCAATGATCACCATCATTTAACCACAAAAAAAGAGAAATAATTAAATAAAATAAAAAAAGTAAAAATTTTTAAAATCCTGGACCAAATTTAAGGAATTACATGGTAGAATATCACTCACGTAATGAAAAAAAATAGTATACATAGCAGTCTTTACCTTAAGGGAATTACATAAAGACAATTTTATATTATTTTATAATCGTCGTTGAGCAACCCACCCAATTTTGAGTTTACGTCTGCCAAATGTTCAACTTCGTGGAGGGCTTTTAGATTAAACTAACTCGCATTTGCGTTACGAGAGGAAAACCACGAAAACCTCCCACGGTTGGCCTGATGGCAAGGGGACTCTGAATGCTTCTATCACTAAGGATATTTTGCATCACCTCTGTGGTCGGTGCGAGTTGGTGGCGGAATTCGTATCAACAAGCCATCGCCGGGCTTCAAACCCGGGTCATCTCATTACTTAAAGACAATTATTAATTTTCATTTGATATCTATACATAATAATAAACGCGGCTGTGTGTGTGTCTGTCTGTCTGTAATCACAATATATCGCCCCAGAAGCCTCGCCAAGGCACGAAACTCGGCCCATAATTGTGTTTTGACATAATGAAGAAGTATTTTTTTTCTTTTTCAAAAATTTTGATTAGTTATTTAGTTATCAGTCATTTTGTAAGCCTATGCTTTTCGTCTGCTTTTTCGTCTTCAAAGAGCCATATTCAAAAAACTATTAAAAAATGCATATACTTTTCCCCACTCTTATAAATGTATGCTAATGCGAACCTCACAATTGAAATATTAATTTTCGACAACTTAAACCAATAATATACGAAGGAATTAATAATTTAATTGTAAAGTTCGCATTAGTTTACATTTATTAAAGTGGAGAAAAGTTTAACTTTTGTATTAAAAATGTGGCAACATATTCGATACGTAAATAGAACGCTTCGCTTTGATATATTTGTCGCTGTTCATAATTGTTATAATAAGTTTTTCTTCTTTCCACGCTCTATTTTTTTTCTTAAGCGAAAACGATAATTTTTGTAGCGATATTGTAGTACTTTGTACAACTAAAAATTCTTTTCACAACACTTTAAAAATATTTACTTTATTTTCTTTATATATACAGAGAACAGTCGGCAAAGAATTCGATTAGGTTGAAAAACATTTCGCTAAAAAGGAACGAATTCCAAAAGAAAAAATAAACAACTTAAAGAATAAAAATGCTGATTCCAGCCAATTTTTTGAAAGTTAACTTAGAAAAAACAAACCAAACGATGTTAAATAACAAACCAAACGATGTTAACAAAATGACGTAGAAAGCGCAACTAGATCAAAATTATACAAGCACAACTAGATCAAATTATAATACCTGAGTGCTTGACGTAACAGATATAGAAATAGAATTTGATACCATAAAAAATTATATAGAAATAGAAATTGATACCATAAAAAATTTATTCGTTTTCGTGTTCTTTTCATGTATTTAGCATTTTAGTTTTTTTTTTCTTAAGCGTTGTAGCTATATAATTTCAAACATCCTCAAGAGCTATAACACATCTGCAGCAGAACTGGATATGAAGACAAAATTGCTGGACAGGAACACTTTAATTGTCCACTAATCTTCAGATTTCCGGCTATGTTTTAAAAAATTTTATTTGTGAAAACCTTTAGCTTGGCGGACAGCTGGGCGCCTTTGGCGGCTAGTTATAAATAATTAAGTAAAGTAGTCAGAAATATGAAATACAATTTTAATTCACTGGCAATTATAGAAGCTAAGAAGTGCAAAATTTTACCATTTATGCAAGTTATGATTAGTTCTCCACTCGAAAATACATAGATTTTCAGTTTGGAAAAAATAAGGTAAATTTTAGAGGGTCAAATATCGGGCCATTATTTTACCACCTTGATGATAGGGCGAGAGAGCTTTGTAGATTTCTAATAATGATCGCTAATAACAATCGCTTTAGAAATGAAGATAATCTTTAGTTCTCGGCAAATTTTATAAACAAGATTTATGTACTGTGGTAATTATCATCGGAAGATATCGATGTACAGTATTTCGATATATTTAATTCCCAAATGAAATTATAACACTGACGATAATAACATATTCGATAATTATCGTTATAGAAAAATTATCAATAAATATCTCTTTGTATACAAAATTTTTTGAAGTTTAAAAAAATTCTCAAACAAAAACAAATAATTTTAAAATAACAGTTCAACTTTAAAATTAGTCTTAATGTTTTTATGATTTTCATTTCAGGAGATGTATAGGTAGGACAGAAGAGCTTTTCAATCATGCAAGAAAACCATCTTCTGATATTCAAGTTCCATTTCTTTTGTGACGTCATTCCATAGCCTTGACGGCAGGGACTGTTTCATCATTGTAATTTATATTACCCTCGGACCAAGCGGGTCTTGCTCCGTTTTTTTTTTTTTTTTACAAAACAGTATTTATAAATAAATGTTTCATAATCAGTTTTTTAGTATGGTAATATTTAAAGATTTAGGATATAGTGTTTTTAATTAAATTTCTTATATTTATCGGAAAACATAAATACGTTTGAAATGAGCAAGTGGTTCTGTGCAATAATTTTGTTAAGCTGCTTTTGCTTGTGCTTAATGTCTATGTTACTTTAATTTTGTGACGTTTAGGGTCCTTAGCCAATCGCTTTTTTTCTTCTATGTGGAAATGGCTAGTTTTGCTTCTGCTTAGTTTAAAAATAAAATAATTTAAATGCTGGTAAGCTTTTGCACGTTAAAACTAGGGCTACCATTCTATTACTTCTACTTGTACATATTAATCATGATTTTGCTTTTAAAAATGCTTATTGCTTTATGAATAGTTGCATTTCTTACTGTTTCGTCCACTAGAGCTTGTAGTTAGTAGTTGCTTTGCTTTAAACGCTTTTAGATCTGCTCTAAATTTAGTTGCTTGCTTGCTTAAATCGCAGCAATTGTTCTTTAATTAATGTTGCGCTCACTCATGCTATTGTTTTTGTTTTCTATCTTTAAACTGCCTTATTTATTGTACAATGCTAAGAAAATATCCATGCATCATGTTAGTATTTATAGATGTATTCAGTTTTAAGTGATTTTTTAGAATTTTGCATATTTTCTTGTGTCGATAAACTTTTTAAATGCAATCTAGAAGTTAATATCGTTGAGCGAAATTAACTTCCAGAAGATAATAATTATTAAAAAGCAATAAGCAATGTTATTATACGAAACTGAGCATTTTGAATCGAAATCATTTTAAAACGGTTTGCATCGGTATTTATTTGTCAATGTCTGTGATTGTGTACAATGTGTTTGTCTTCTTTGAATTTAATAGAATAGCCAAATGTGAAATTGTGTGAATTCTACAAAAAAATGTATAGTGGTAATTAATAAATTTTTCAAATGAATATAGAGTTTACTTTGGTGGTCATTTTAAAATGTAAACTATTATGTAAATATTAAATTTAAGACCTTGTGTCAATTATTTCTGGGAAATATATTATTTTATATTTTACGCTTTAACAAGCATTAAGTTATAAAAAAATAATGGTTAGGGTGCATTATAAACCACTTTTTCCAGAATTTATAATTTCAAAATGATGAAAAGTTTCCCTTTTGGGGTTTAAAGTTTCATATTTCGTGTCAAACAATTGAATTTTGATTTTTTTAAAACATAAATAAAAGCAAATTTTCGTCTTCATGGAAGAATTTACCCCGACCCGCCCTTATTTAGGGCATACGGGTAAATGTTTATTAAAATCAAAAAAAAAAAAAAAAAAATCCAGAAAACAGTACAAACATAAATTACATAAAATACACATCAGACATGGCAACAGCCCATGAACATGGCGGGCGTAGAACAGCTAAAATCATGTAAGGTGATAAACATTAAAACAGCAATATATTAAAAGTGTCAATTATTAAAATATTAAAATATTAGCAATATATTAAAAGTGTCAAAATCATTTTCGTCTTCATATTCAAAAATGTGTAATTTAGAATATATTTATAGAAATAGAGAATTATACGTTACTTAAAATAAAAAATAAATGAAATAAAAGAAAGAATAAGTTCAATACAAGTTTTCTTCAGAGGACATGAATTCATATTAATAGCTATTTAACAAAACAAAGTGTTATTCGCCTAACAAAACTCTATAGTAAATAGAAAAACTGGATTCAAATTCAATGCAGAAAAGGCAAAATTAACTAATAGACCAAAACTGTACAAGATATACAAGTAAAAATCTCAAAGGAACACCGGAGATAAATACATACTAAATCGTATCTAAAATTGAATATAAAGTAACGGAAGAAATGATTATACACGAATGCAATTTTTAGGTTTTCTGGAATATACACTGTAAAAAATTCCTGATCAAATTACTTTAGGTGCATCATTCGCAAAATCAGTTTTGCCATAAAAAAAAATTTTACTGTAAAATATTATACAGTAAAATCCATTTTCACCGTAAAATATTATACCGTAAAATCCATTTTCACCGTAAAATATTATACCGTAATTTTTACGAAACTATTAATTTAATCAAAATGATTCAGTGATTTTACTGAAATCATTACTGTAAAAATTACAGTAAATCAGATGAATTTTTCAGTAAAAGATACCAACATCCTGAGTGCTGGTACTTTTTTCCGTAATTTACAGTGCATGCGAGAATCGAACTCAAGAATCGGGTTGAAAATTAAAAATACACTAATTTTTTAAGGAAAACTAACTTTTTATATAAATTTTCCAGACCTAACAGTTAAGTTACACTATCTTTTTTACAATTAATTAATATTTTTACTTGAAATTTATAATTAGTTTTATATTTATTCTTTTAATAAAAAAATAAAATTGCGTCTCTCATACACAAAGACTTGAGCATTAAACCTTATATGTTTACCCATATATATCTAACAATATTAATTTCAAACACGATGCAACTTAGATTTTTATTAATTTAAATTTTTTCACCTTATCCGACATCGTTTCTCAGGTGAAAAGTTTAGAAGTTCTAAAAAAAACTTGAAAAGCTTCGATCAATACAATAACAAGCCTCATTTTCACATTCTGCGGGGGAGTGACTTTGGAGAATGACACTACTATTTTCTTGCAGGCAATGAGATAATTCTGTTCTGAGTATTTTGTTTTATTTTATTTTATAACCGTCGTTGAACAACCGACCCAATTTTTGGGCTTACGACTACTAATGTTAAACTCCGTAGCCTTGTAATTTTGAACCCAATCCAGAAGACAAGGGAACTCCTGAATCAAGTATAGGGAGAAATTTGCCTTCGCGGAAGAATTTTTGGTGGAACTAACCCGCAATTGCGTTACATGGAGAGAAAGATCACGACGAGAACCTCCCACGGTTAGCCTAACGGAAAGGGGACTCCAACCCATGATTTCTCCACTACTGAGGATATTTGACGTCAGCACTGTGGTCGGTGCAAGCCGGATGCGGAATTCGTATCGACCAGCCATCGCCGGGATCGAACCACGGTTCACCTCATTGGAAGGCGAACGCCCTATGCCCTGAGTCATCGCAGCTCTGAGTATTTTGTTTTATTTTATAACCGTCGTTGAACAGCCGACCCAATATTGGGTTTATGACAACTAATGTTCAATTCCGTAGTCTTATTATTTTGATCCAATCCAGAAGACAAGGAAACTCCTGGATCAGTATTCCCCGAGGGATTGATTTGTTATGGGAACATGGAGAACTTTGAGACTCGTCAGATTTAACGTGCATCAGTCACCATATTTTGTTGTTAAATTTGGAAATTTCGAAAATTCTTACTGTTCATTGTTAATTTTTGGAGGTGAGGAAAGACTATAAAGAAAATTTTATCACCACTGTTTACTGTAATTTTCAAAACGCGTTCCCTCGACACGTTTACAGTAAGTAACTGAATAACACGTAAAAATGATTTTTTGGTGTTTAGATATTCAAAAGAATACCTAAACACCAAAAAATCCCTTTTATGTGTTATTCGAAAGCCCAGTGGCTGAGTGGTAGCACTTTGCGCTCTCGTCCGACGCGTCCTGGGTTCGATACTCGGACCGGGTAAGGTTAACTCAGCCTTTTATCCTTTCAGTGGGCAGATAAAATGAGCACCAAGCATGCTTGGGGACTAAACATTAGGGATTCTATATTCGGCTGACCACCCAACTGGAACATCTGCTCCCGGACTCCAGAGCCCAAGGTCAAGAAAACTGAGATGGGCACAGTAGGTGGTCTTGGCCCTCTATGGCTGTCGCGCCACTGAGTTCAGTTTAGGCATTCGTTTGCAAGTTAGCTGTTTTGTAAAGAAACACGACAGTTTCCATAAAGATAATGCGATAATTCTGATCTGAGTATTTTGCTGTTAGAAGTGGAAATTTTGGGGATTCTTACCGATCATTACTACGGAGGAGAGGAAAGACCATAAGTAAAATTTAATATCTATTGTTAATTGTAATTTTCATAATGCGTTCTTTTTGTACGCATAACACAATAAGCATAATAATAACACATAAAACTGATTTGTAGGTTTTAGAATAAAACGAATAAGCGAGTATATGAAGAAACAGGAGAATCAATGATGAAACAGCGGATCAACAAATCAAGAAATCTGCGATTAAATGAATGGGTGAATCGATAGGCAAACGCATAAAAGGAAATATCGAATCATTGTACAGAATTAATGAATGAGCGACTATATGAAACAGCAAATTCATGAATAAGCGAATGCATGAAACAATGAATTCATGGATATGCGAACCAATACGTTAATTAATAACTATTTAGTTAATTTTCTGTTGTTATGGCTCGCACATCCACTGATATATATATATATATATATATATATATATATATATATATATATATATATATATATATATATATATATATATATATATATATATATATATTTACAGCAACATACACAAAAAGCATTTTACATGTTTCACTAAGGGTGCTTAAATTTTTAGGCTGAGAAATTATGTAAGAGAAACATTTTTTGTGGAGTCTTAAGTTTTATAGGCTCCATTTTGTCTGCTCTCAATTTAATAAAAAATCACTCAATATATATATATATATATATATATATATATATATATATATATATATATATATATATATATATATATATATATATATATATATATATATATATATATATATATATATATATATATATATATATATATATATACAGAGAGAAAGAGAGAAATAGCAGGAATATAATAAAAATTGGTATAAAAATTCTTATTTGAAGTTATTTGAAGTACAATTAATTATTCAAAGCAAATTATTAATTGGTGAATTGTAATTATAAAACTTTAGCAAAATTGGTTAAATTTGTACTTGGTAATTGGTAAAATTTAGTAAAATTATAAAATTAGTGAATTATTAAAATTGTTGTAACGATTGGTACTTAAAATAATTTGAAGTGAAATTAATTATTCAAAGCAAATTATTTTATTTATTAGGACTTTCTTTTAAAAATAGTTCCAAAATAATGCGATAAAACGGTTCAGCTCCTTTTGCGAACAAATATTTTAATGGAGATAAAAGTCTTTTTATTAAAAAAAAAAAAGGGGGGGGGGAAGAAATTCAAAAATTTCAAAAAAATCGTAACGAATTTAGGTTTTTGTAAAGTTTCTTTTTTAATCGATATATTCAATTTCAGATTGTCATATGAGGAGAGTATCATACCCACATAAAATATTCCTTAGGTTTAAATATTTTACGTATTTAATTCGTTAAGAACTTATTACTATCGAAAAATACTAAATCCATCGAAATATTAAAACACCGAAAATGCGGCTTATTATTGTCTCGCTATAAGTTCTTTAAATATTAAGTATTATAACAAATAATGCTAGTCGTGAAAATTTTGCTTCTTGAAGTTTTCAAGTTTTTAAGCGAACCGTCGTAGAAATGCTATGTGCTGCCATCTGGGAAATGAAGAAAGAAATATCTTTTATATTCTGCTTTTTATCATACATATTGTACGGCATATTTTACATAATCTAGGATTTTTATAATTTACACTATCCATAATGCACATAATTCGCAGTATCTATGAAGCATATGTAGTACATTAACTATAGTTCACATATTTTAAAAAAAACACGTGTTTCTTTTAGTTTGTCTATGAAGCACATATTCTATTCAGAGTATATCTATAATGACATGCGCAAATAATATAAGTATGCATACATCATAGGAAATTTGCATTTCTACGATGTATACATACTTTACGATAACAATAAAACTTATTTCCGCTATTTACGCAAATTTTTTGAACCAACTATGTTGAACTTATTTTACAGTATTTAATCATTTCTCTTTCGAGAAAACTAAGAACTCATGTTCTCTGTGTGACGTGTATTCAAAAGAGCTGTAATTTTATAAAATGTTTTTTTCTTCTTCTCATTGCTAATTTTTTTCTCGTTTGTCATTAAAATTAGGTGATTAAAATTAAGAGATTATATTATAAGATTTTATGTAATACTATCATTTTCCAAATGAAACTAGTTATAATGTTAAGTTAAATGTTAAGTTGAATATTAAATAAAGAAAGATAATTTTTAGTTTATTGGATTTCCCGAGTGTTGCAAGTGTTCTCCTTTAACCCCTTCCCATTACAGGCACAATTGGTTGTTACTTAAGGAGCTAAATCGTAACTTTAATTTTTAGAAAGTTAACAGAAGAGCACCGATGAAAACAATTTTTTTAAGATTTATTACCAAGAAATAATCGACACTAGGTCTTAAATTTAATATTTACATAATAGTTTATTTTAAAATGAACACCAAAGTAAACGACAGTTCTTGGTATAAAAAAGTATTATATAATATTTATACATCCGATACATTAAATTTATCGATATCATACTTTTATTTTACTGCTTGTTGCAACAGAAATAAAGAAATTATTTGCTGTTGCGAATTTTCCCCCATAGATAAGAAAAAAGCTGTTTTTTAATTGTCATTTGTAATATCCTCCAGTTCGGGTGTTGGACATGTGGCTAACAACCCTATCCTGTAAAAAAACCTTTCGTGTCTAACGTAGTAAAATACTGGACTGGACTCACGAAAATCGACAAGCAAACCGCAGAATATATGAGATTTGGATTCTAGAATATATGCACACTCAATCAGAGTAAAATTCTGCAAATGTTGACACATACATACTGAAATGGCTGGCCATACAGGAAAGGTGATGGACTGGCAGCGGAATTTCGGGAAAAAAGAAATCCTGCTTTCTGAATGGAAATTCCTATATGATCTCCGATGCACAAAAAAGGGTGATATACAATCGAAATGAGAACAGAAATAAAATATCAAAATGACATCTTGAAATCAGAAAAGGGATTACAGCAGTCAATCGATGCTTCCTAAGTTAAAAATCATTATTGAAATCCCATTTAATAAAAAGAGGAACAAATCATTCTGTACAAAGGTATTTATGTCTTAGAGACATTGACGTTGGCAAAAAAGGAGGGAAAGATCTTGGCCATTTTTGAAAGACGGGTTTTGAGAATTATCTCAATATAAATGCAACTGTAGTTCTCGATATATCTGGAGAAAAAGTCATAATTTCGAAATTTATAAAAATTAAGAAAAAAGAGGATTGTGTTAAATTTATAAAACCAGTAGAATGTAGTAAGCAAGGCACTTAATAAGATTGAACCCATAGCGAACAACATTGAGGGTTTTTTAATACGAACATTTCTAACAAACGGCTGAGAGGAAGACTTAAAAAGAAATTGAAAATTTTAGTGTATTAGTGGATGAAGGACTTAGTGGAGTCCATCCTAAAAATGAGAAATTAGTAATCTATTCTTTTCTTTTGTCCTCTTTTTATTAAATGATTATTAGTGGATAAGTGGATGAAAGACTTAGTGGTGTCCATCCTGAAAGTGAAGAACTAGTAATCTGCTCTTTTCTCCAGTTCTCTTTTTATTGTATGGGAGAAAATCAGATTGTAAAAAGCTTCTAAGTTAGGCCCGCAAAGAGCTGCTGTGCCGATGCTGCTGATGATAAAAAGAATTAAAGAATGGTAACTAATGCTTTGCTTCTGTTTTGTAAATTTTTCTGAAGAGGGTGGTTAAATTAAGTGATTATTTTTTGTATAAAGGTTGTTACATATGTATCGATGTTAAGGAAGCCTCTAGAATTTATTAAAAAATGTTTGGGCCATTGAAGCTATAATTTTATAATATAAATGTGTGTAATAAACTTTTAAATGCTATCTCACACGATTCACGGAACATTTAGTTTTCTAAAATAAATAACTCTTACTTGTGTCCATCTTTAAAATAGTGCTTTGTACTATTAGTACTTTGCTACAGTTTTGCAAACTTTGTTAAAGAGGGTGATCAAATTAAGTGTTTTGTTAAGTAATGTATTGTAGAGTTTTAAATTTTATTTAAAAATCTGGAAAGTGGAAGTTTATATTTTTTGAAATAAATATTTCTACGAGTAGTATATATCTATTTTGTAAATTTTTCTAAAGGTTGCTTAAGTACGAGTAGTTTATTTTAGTAAAAAAATGTTTATATATGTATTAATGTAAAAGAAATTTATAAGATTTGTTTATAAAATTAGAGAAATGGAAGTTTTGGCTTTATAAAAATAAATGTTTTTGGCTTCTGTCAATCCTTAATATAGTACATTCTATTTTCTATAAATTTATTTAAAAAATCTCGATAGTTGTATTTTTTTTATTATTGATACATATGGTTATTGTTTTTAAAAAATAGTCATTGGACAGACGACTCAATTCTGGTCTTACGACTGCTAATGTTCAACTCCATAGCCTTGTAAATTTAAAACCAATCTAGAAAACAAGGGAACTCCTGGATCAAGTATTGGGAAAAATTTGTCTTTCTGGGGGACATTTTGATGGAACTAAACCGCATTTGCGCTGCATGGAACGGAAAACTTTTATGGTTAGCCTGACGGTAAGGGGACTCTAACCCATCTTGCGTCTACCACTGAGGATATTTTACGTCAGCACTGTGGTCGGTGCGAGCCGAGTAAGGAATTCGTATTGACCAACAATTGCTGAGTTCAACCCGGTTCATCCTATTGGAAAGTCAACGCTTTGTTCTCTTAGCCACCCTGCCTCTTTTACCCCCATTCTTTAATATGAGATTAGTTTTGTTTGGATTAAGATCATAAATTTAAAGAAATTTCACAAAACGCTCACATCTTAGGTAAGATTCTGTCGGCTTTGCGTATTGCTGTCTTGGTCTAAAAAAAATCCCTTTTTTTATAACCCCTTTCTGTTTTTTAGGTAAAAAAAAACTCACATTTAAATATTAAATAAAATGAAAATGAAAAATGGGGTGCAAAAAAGTTAAAAATATGTCCCCCATATGGTTTTGTTATATATTTCTTAACTTTACTTTTTTGTAGTAAATTAGACTTTTTTTTATAGTTTTCTAAAAATATTTGTAGCCATAAATGTTTATTTTTGCATATTATGATACTCATATTTCAATAAATTCAGATTTAAATGATCTACGTGGTACTAAAGATTATAAGAGAAACTCAAAAACTACACACTCTACTCTACAATTCGCAACTGTTTGGTACATTTTTAAGCAGGGAATGGTCACAGTAAGTCAAAGAATACTGCAAATTTCATTTGGCAGAATGACTTCCCGATGCATATTCCTAAATGATCCTGTCATAATTTGCTTGCATTTTGATAAAAATAAATACCATTTGAAATTTCATAGTTCAATCTACTCAAAAAAAAATTATCGTACTGTGTGGTAATAACATTTTTGGTAGGAAAAAAAACATAATTCTGTTCAATGTAACCAAAATATACGGTATTTAACCATTCCTTTTGTAATTTTTCCGTTTTTATGGTAACGATCTACCGAAAATTCTCGTTTTCAAAGCTATACTTCTTATTACCACACATTTAGGAAAACAATACAAAACTGAAAAAATAAATTAAACGAATGAATGAATTTAATGCCATGTTCTGTGGTATCATGATAAAATTAACAAAGTTTGCCACATTTTATCACACATTTTATGGTTAGTTTAACAAAAATCATTACTAAAGCACATCGTTAAAAAGTAACGATTTTTTTGGTGATCCCGTAAAGGTTAAAATAACATGGTTAAACTTCATTTATTATGGCTGTTTTGACCAAATTTTGGTATCTATCTATATAACTTTGGTGTATAGGGGAGGATCTTGGAGCAAACATTTTCATTTACTGTAATTAGAACTTTCATACACCCTTTAAATTGTATTTGAGTGAGTATATCTATACGTATATGATTGTATAATTGTATATGTATATGAATATTAACTTTGAAAATGTGTTCCTATAAAAAACGTTCCTTCACACTACTTTTAGGGTTGTTCAACATCTGATTCAGAGAAATATTGCACCACACTTCTTACAGCGTCGAATAAAGTATCTGAAATTAATGTAGGACTTAATGTATTAGAATAGAAATTAATGTAGGAATGAAATTAATGAAATTAATGTAAATGACAAAATTTGAACAGTATCACGCAGAAGTTCCTTATGAAATAAAAATTCAAAAATAAAAGGCTATTGAAATTCTAATACTCCAAAATAATTTGAACAATTATTCTCAAAATTTGGATATTTTATTAAAATTACCTAATACAAGAGCTTTCGTGCCTCATAATTCAAAAGCTTTTCAAATAAATTATGAAAAATACTAAATTTAAGAAAAACTTTTTTATTTGAAATTACGAGGGCTGTTTTTAATGTAAGGTCCGTTTTGTTGTGTACACTAATATGTGACGTGTGCGTCGCAACAAGTGCTTGTGTCGTGTCCCGGCATTCCTTGGGAGCAACTATGCTCAGCTGCGTAGATAATTTTTACGGTCAGTTCTATGTCTTTAAAATGTTCAAATTTAACAAGTCACCCTATCCAAGCGGATACGGTCAGGCATGCGTTTTTAGTCGGCTAAAACCCTGTCTGCAGCATACCTTCACTGACAGATTTGTGAACAGATTCCCTGCCAAGCTGACAGGGAATTTTGCTGCTGTATGACAATGAATTCCTCCTCAGCTCAGATCCCAGCTTTATTGGACTCTTTTGGTTTTAATGTTTTGGACCAATCCTCCCTACAGCCCAGACCTTGTACTGAGTGACTTTCATCTTTTTCCGATATTTCAATCATTATTTTGGCTGCAATGTCTACAACGGTGACGAATACGTGAAAACAGGCGCCAAGGCACGTGGGAGCAGGCGCCAAGTTTGTATGGCGAGAGCATTCTAAATCTAGTTGTAAGGCATGATAAATGTTTAAGCAAACTTGACAACTATGCTTTTTTCCTTTCCTCCAGACGTGGACACGTACCTAGGTTTGCGAAACCCTAACCCGTATAGTCCACGTCTGGCTACTAGTCCAGCTCGCCACAGCCCGGTGAGCTTGCCTAATCAGTGGGAATTTATTATAAAAAATTGCATATTACATAATACATATAAAAAAATTTACAATAAAATTTAGTAAACAACATTGAAAGTCTTGCAGAAGACAATGAAGTGCAACACATTTGCTTAAAAGAAAAAACAATGAATGAAACTATAAATGAGGTAAAAAGAACATAAACAATAAAAAAAGCGAATTTTGTTATATACATAAAAATTTAAAAAGAGAAATAAAAAGAAAAAGAATAAAGAAAGTATACATAAATGAAATGTATCAAGTAGGACAAAATAAATATTTTAAATATATGAATATATATATTTTTTAATGTAAGACAAAATTTTTTTTTTTTTTAGTAGGCAGTCCATAATCTTAATGAGGTTAACATTAAAATTTTATTAATTTATCATTAGTGGATAAAAATACTGCTGCAACATGACAATTATGCTGAAAAAAAAAGAGAAACGTACGTAGAATCAGAAAATAAATATGCTTCTTGAAAAAAATTTTTTTTTCGTTTGGTTTTCATTTTCATTACTTAAAAAACAACCCTCGTATATTTGGAAAGGCAATTTGTATAATTATGTTCAAAATTTGTCTGACTCACTTAAATCACTTCAAAGACATGACAAAATAGGTTAAATGTAAAATTGTCAATAAGAAGACCAAACTTTCATCTACTCTTCTGTCTAAGGTATTGGGAGCAACCATATTGCGGTTACTGCAAAGGTCAAAAATCCGAAACCGGCGAAGCAAGGATATTCAGAGAAATAAGCATCGTGTCTGATTTCATACATTAATTATTAGTTATAACTAATTAATTTGCATATCAAACTTTAGAACCATTAAGATGTGGCTTTTATCACGCAAAAATCCGATCATTAGAACAAAAGTTATTAAGGTATTTTTATTTTTATTTTTTTTCATTTTAGTAAATACATAAATGATAAGAAATAGGGTTATAACAGTGTCTGCGTCAGGAACAGTTAATTGATTTTCGAATCTGCCGTGAATTATGTCGGCCAGTGACTCTGCATTACTTATCTGTCACGATCTAAATCAGGAAAGAAGTGAGAACTATATCTTGCTACTATGCCTTCGAGCAAGTCTTTTATCTTGTCTAGCTGTAATTCACATCTGTTTTACACGTTGATAGTTTGAAATTTTGAAGTTTTTTTTGACACTGCAACTAATATTTCTTTTTTGTAACAAAGACATTTCTTACGTCAGCGGTTCCCAATCTGTTTCGGTTTTGGAACACTGAACAACCAAATTCTTTTTCGGTGGAACCCCGACTTAAAGAAAAAACAGTTCATTAGCAGAGGGGAATTTACTAACGAATAAATAAAAAACGATAAAATAGCTTAGAAACAATGAATGTGAATAATGAATTTTTATCAATAACAGTATTAAAATATTTTTGATTGTTTTATGAATCGCAATCTTTAAATTAGGTTTTATGTTTCACAGTTGAATTCACAGGTCTGCAGCGATAATTTTTGTCTTTTGCATTAGTTGAAATTTAATGAAATTAGCCAAATTATGGTTTTTGAAAAAGAATTTTTATAAACTGGGTAAAAAACATATTTCTTCGTTATTGAATTTGGTTATTTTATTTCAAATTAAGTTCGATAAGAAATACTGATGTTATCTGTGAATGCATATATGCCTTTTTTCAAATTTATTCAATATATGATTTCATATAAGAACTATAATAACGTTCATATAAGAACTATAATTTTGAAAACCACAATTTCCAGTAAACCTAAAAATTACGAAATAAATGATTTAAGTACAGTATATTTCGCTTTTATTACGCAAGTTTTTCATTTCTTTCTTTAATCAGAAATGTCATTGTCATACAGTTCAGTAGTTTTGTGAGATCGAAATTTTATTTTCTCCGTGTATGATTATATACATCTTTCGTATTAACCTTCTGGAGGTTGAGCACACAGAAAATTGCATTTCGAGTTGCATTCTTCTCTGCTCTCCGAAGTTATTAGGTTAGCAAAAGGTTCACAGTCAAGGAATATACAGCAAAAGTAGTATCCAATTGAAGCAAAGGTTCCATAGTTTAAAAATATTGACTATATATATATATATATATATATATATATATATATATATATATATATATATATATATATATATATATATATATATATATATATATATATATATATATATATGTAACATAAAAAGCTTCAATTAATCTTTTTATGTTAGTTTCTTCGTTATAAAACAACTCCTAATTTATTACTACTTAATTCTTCGAATCGAAGCACTTTATGATACTTTTAAGGAAACCACATCCTGTTTCTAAATCTATTTTTAGCCAACTATACATAAATTTAAATAAAGATATTTTTCCTTTTAAGCCTTGTGAGAATCGCGTGATCCATTTAATTAACCAATAGTAATTTCTGAGATTTCCCTCTTTTCCCTAAATAAAGGCATTTTAGGATTTTTTGCAAGATTTTCCCTACCAGAAAGACTGTTTGCTGATGGAGTAAACATCACTTTTTCGCTCCCACTCAACTAAGAATGATCAAATAAAAGTTACTCTGATTTAATTAAAATCCTGTGTCTGTTTTCCTGCTCGGTCCGACTGCATCATTTTACAAGCCGAGCAGGATTATAAGAACTGATGAAACGGGCGCAGGATAATAATTGCTAAAATGCTTCTTCAAAATATAATTCAAAAGTGAAAATAAAAATACAATTGGCGGAATCATAAAATTGCTGCTGAACTGACATTGTTCGTGAAACACATATTATTCCTTTGAAACATGACTAAAGGAATTTGATGCCAAAAATAATTAAAAGAAGATTTTTGGGACTTCTCTTTCAAGTATCCATTGGAGTGGTCTCAACTGTATTTTAACAGTGCCTGACGTCTTCGTTTCCGTTATTACAGAAGTGGATCTCAACGCTGCCTGGTTTGATTCTCACCCACTTGAATGCTAGAAGCACTTTGACGGAATCCCATTTGTGTATATCAACTTGATGGAAATGTCATCATATAAAATAATAATAAAAAGAAAATGATTTTACGATAGGTTTGTGCAACGCGATGCGTCATCAGAGGTCAGATAGTCTGTCTGCTCATATGTTCAAAAACAAAACCTTGAATGGTTTTCAACACCCGTTAACAAAATCCTCAACTGTTGGTGCTATGTGTTCAGTGTGTGAACTTTAGTGGATCGTGCTTAGTGATGAAAACTCGTGAACAAAAATAGATAGTGCCATGAAAATCTTCTTTGGGGGGATTAATATTTTACACATTTTATATCAATTATACTTACTTGACAAATCGTGCTCTGATATTTTTAATGATTGATATTAATGATGAAATTTTTAATTGATTTTTAATGGTGAAATTTTTAAACGTGAATACTTTCTAATCATTCACGGTCATATCTCGAATTTTGAACTAATTAATTTATGGCTATTGATATTTTTATTTTTATAATATTTCCATTTATTGATATTATTATTCAATGGTTTACCATATTATTTGTTTAAATTAAATAATATTAAAATTTAGTATTACCATCATATATTTTTTTTTCACTTTCGATTCAGTATGATTATAATTTTAATTATTTAAGGAATCACTCTTTTTATTGCATTATATATCACAATGTATATTATATTAATTGTAGAAGATAAATTTAAATTTTTATTTTATTAAGGTGTTTGAAAAAGCTAAAGATGTACTATTCATATATTTAAGTTTTTTTTTCCCTTCTAAATGTTATATTTAATTATTGAAGTTTGATTATTATTTGAATGCCCTTACGGAGTGGCAAAAACTACAATTTTAACATGGATGAAAACGCTAAAAGCAATACAGATAATTCTGAAAAAGAATTGAGTGATAATTTACAAAAATTAAGTATGGATCAAAGTGTACAGGATAAACCAGACATACTAGTCTTTGAGCCTGACATTGGTGTTCAATTCACATCCTGGCTCAAACATTTCGAAAAACAAACTCTAGATGCTAAATGTAATGACGAATGGAAAGTTAGAAATTTTCAAAAATTCATTAAAGGTTCAGCTTTAAAATTGTATATTAATAACTGTCTTAATTGTAATTCCTATCAAGAAATTGTCGAAATTTTTAGAGAGCATTATTTTTCACCTCCCTTTGGCTTTAATGATTTTCAAAATTTAAAATTTTCTGGCCAAGCTAAAGACCTAAATTCATATTTTACCGAAAAGGTAGAGTTAGGTCGAAAAATAAATTTAAGTAATGAACTTTTGAAGAATTGAGGGGCTATCTATAGGTTTGCCCCACCAAATCAAAACACTTTTGGTTTTAAAAGAACCTAAAACCCCAATTGAATGGCTCACTATTTTTTCGAAAATAATTCATGATGTACCTACGGTCTTACCCCAAACTGAAACTAAAAAAGTACCAGAGTCTAAATTTAATGGGTATAGACCACAATATCAAGGCTGGGTACCAAGGCGGCCATTCTTTAACAACTCAAGTAATCCAAATTATAATCCTCGACAAAATCAAAATTTTCCCCGGCCTAATCAAAGTTATAACCAACAATCCCAATTTAGACCTAGAATTCAAAATGAAAAGTTTCAAAGAAATAGACAACAAACTAGTCATTTCGCCCAGGCTTCCCAGGAGTTGCCTCCTAAGCCATGTAAATACTGTGATAAGCTCGGTATAACCAATGCTTATCATTGGGGCCAAAATTGTGTAAACAAACCGAATTCTTTTATGACTGAGAATCAAACTCAGCATAAATAAGAAAGTGACCAACCAAAAAATTGACAATTAATTGTATCCGGATACATACAAAATAAAAATGATAACTATAAAAGTGACAAATACCCGATTTTGACAAATAAAACTATCTTGTTAAATATTGATACAGGTAGTACTTTAAATATCATCCCAACTAAACTTTTTGAAAAACTTAATGTCCAAAAAGAAAGAAAGAACTTCGTCAATGTAAAACAAACAAAAGGTATTTTGCAACTTGACCAAACCTGTACTTTAAATTTAAAAATTGGAAATATAGCTAGGTCAGTGGAATTTTATATTTTAAATACTGATCTACCTTATGCCATATTGGGTTTAAAGGAATGTAATGGGTTTAAATTTGTGATTGATTGTGATAAACAAGTTGTAATGCAAAATCAGAGAAAACTGATCACTTTTTCGGATTATAAAAGCAACTTGTCTTTACACATTTCTCCTGAAAACCAGGTTAATGATTGCAACAAAAATACCAATAGAGAAAATAAAGCTAAGAATAAAAATAAGAAAAGTAGAAATAAGAGAAAAAATGTTAAATCAAATAATAATAAACAAAAGGAAAAAGTTGTTATGGAAAATAAAATTTTGGACGTGAGAATAAACAAAGATAGAAATGTAAACAAAGTGAATTTAAGGAAAAATAAGAAAAATGGGATAAAAAATAAAGATTTAAATAGCAAAACTGAAAATAATCTTGAATTTTCAAATGTTCTTGAGACTAAATGTGATAATGGTGCGTAACATTGTCAAAACCATGTTGATGGAATTATGCAAATTCAAGATGATGAAAAAAATTTCCAACTTCAGGAAATTTTAGAAGATTTTTCAGATATTTTTGCTAAAGATAAATATGATGTAGGGACAATAAGGATTGAACCTCAAAGGGTAAGATTAACATCAGACTTACCAGTATCCTTACGAGCATACAAAACTTCCCCAAAACAACAAGAGGAAATAGATAAACAAATTGAAGAATTGTTAAAGCATAATATAATTAAAGAAAGCTCTTCTCCCTATTCTGCTCCAGTAACTTTAGCTTATAAAAAAGATGAAAATAAAAAAAGAAGATTGTGTATAGACTTCAGAAAATTAAATCAAATAACTAAATCGGATGCAGAACCATTACCTCTTATAGAAACTCTTATAGATAAATTAGGGAACAGTGTTTATTTTAGTAGGCTAGATATGGTAAGTGGTTATTGGCAAATTCCAATCAACCCTGAAGACACTGAAAAACTTGCTTTTGTCACCAATAGTGGGTTATACGAATGGTTAAGATTGCCATTTGGGTGGAAGAACGCCCCTAGTATTTTTCAAAGAACAATACGTAGAATACTCACTAAATATAAAGTTTCATTTGCAGCTAATTATTTTGATGATATTATAATTTATTCTAATAATTTTGAAGAACATATAAATCATCTAAAGGAAATTTTTGAAATATGTAGATTTGAAAACTTAAAATTAAAAGCTTCTAAATGTTCTTTTTTGCAAACTAAAATTCAATTTTTAGGATATGAAATAACTAATGGTGTAGTAACTCCTGATAACAACAACATTGAAGCAACTAAAAACTTGAAACCTCCAACTAATGTTAAATCTCTTCAACGATTTTTAGGTTCAATAAATGTGTATAATAAATTTATAAATAATTATGCTAAAATTAGAGCACCTTTAAATAATCTCTTAAAGAAAAATACACCCTGGTGTTGGACTCCCAAATGTCAAGAAGCATTCGAATTTTTAAAAAATGCTTTAGTTTGTAAACCAATTTTGAAAATATTTAATCCTAAATTACCATGTCATATTTTTGTTGACGCAAGTCAAAGTGGTGTTGGAGCAATTTTGAAACAGCCAGATGTTTCAGGTGTCTTACATCCAATAGCATTCCATTCTCGTTCTTTTAGAGACTATGAGAAAAATTATGCAATCACAGAACTGGAATGTCTTGCTATTGTTGATGCATTAAACAAATTTTATCACTATTTATTCGGAAATAAATTTACCATACATACAGATCATGCGGCTTTAGTTAGGTTAAAAAATGCTAAAAATCTAAAAGGTAGATTGTTCCGATGGTCTTTACTATTAAGTATGTATGATTATGATATAAAATACACAAAAGGCACCTTAAACTTTGAAGCTGACATGTTATCCCGTGATATTCCTGACAATATTGAACACAAAAGTAATGTTGATTTAAATAATGTAAGCCATTTTTCACATCTATTGCAATTAGATGAAATTCGCGAAGCCCAACAAAATGATAATTTAACTGGAAATTTTATTAAAATAGATAATGTTTTGTGTATACGTAAAAAGGGTTTTACCAAAATTGTTGTTCCATTTTCTTTAAGGCATAAATTACTTGAAATTACTCATAAAAAATTTGGCCATCCCGGAATTCAAAAAACTATTAATTTACTTACTCCTGTTTACTATTGGGAAAATATTACTTTGGACATAACAAATTTTAACAAACATTGTCATACTTGTCAAATTAATAAAAAACCTAGACAGAAAAGATTTGGGTTACTTCAGGAAATGCCCCCAGTTGACAAACCTTTTGAAATAATTGCAATCGATAGTGTAGGTGGTTTTAGTTATTACAATTCTACCAAAAAATATTTAACTTTAGTAATTGATCATCACACTCGATATATGTGGTCTTTTGCATCTAAATCAATAAGTACGGAAACTTATGTAAATTTTTTGCACCAAATTTTTCAAATTCAAACCCCTAAAAGTATTTTGAGTGATAGAAACGCCGCGTTTACTTCTTCCCACTTTAAAAAATTTCTTAAACATAGCAAAATCAAACAATTGTTAACTACAGCCCATAGACCCGAAACTAATGGAAAAGTTGAACGTTTAGGACAAACCATTGTAACACGTTTAAAATGTAAAATTAATGATTCTTCTAAAAGAATTCCTTGGCCTAAATTATTAAAAGAAGTAACCGAAGAATATAATTTAACTCCACATTCAGTAACTAAATTCCCACCAGCTTATTTAATGTTTGGCACTCTCCCATTTAATCATCCTTTATCTGAAGAAATTTTTCCACCAATAGAAGAAGCAAGGAAAATTGCAGTTGAAAGAACTAAACAATATCATGAAAAAAATAAAATTTATTATGATGCAAGATTCACTCATATTGAATTTTCCCAAAATGATACTGTAATGTATGAAGATTTTAAATACCCCAATACTAGGAAACTTACCCCAACTTTTTCCGGTCCATATATAATTCTTGAAAAAATTTCTGATGTTAATTATAAAATAAATAAAAAGAATATTCATAATAAAGAAAATTCAGAAATAGTTCATATATCAAAATTGCGAAGGTACCACCCACCTGACAAACTGAAATTATGTCACGAATAAAAAACATGTAATTATTTAAATGGAATTGACTATATTTTATATTAAATTTAATGATTTTTCATTGTTGAAATAAATTAAAAACACCGAATATGACAACATTACACATGGTTCAAAAGAACATGTGGTCCCCTTTTTTCTGGAAGATCCGACCTTTCAAATTTTTTTCTTCAAGTTCAATGTTTACCCAATCTAAAAGGATATGGGGCGATGGTAGTTTCTCTCTGTGGTGAAAACCAAAAAAGTTTAAACTTAAGCATCTATTGAAACTAGGATCTTCCAGCACATCATTGTTGAGACTAGGGACTGTTTTCCTCCTTTTGGGGAATACAGCCCCTAATCCAGCAAAAATTTTCCCCTAACAACACTGAAATCCTAAATTTCAGATTAAAGACCATTGTGTCAAATTTTTTTATACATTTTATTTTCAAGATGTACAAATCCTGAAGAAAAATTTTTTTGGAAAAAGTGTCAATTTGTATTTGTATATCTCATATCACTTGTATTTTCATATTTTTTATCTTTCATGTTTTTGAATATTTACATTTTAAAGAAAATTTTTATAAATTTTCTTATAGTGAAAAGTTTATTTTAATTGTGTTAGTATGAGTAATAACTTTATTTACTGTGATTTTCAAAAAGGACTGAAAAAACTTAAATCACAAAAACTATTGAAAATGAAGATCTAACACTTCAATTTGATGGTAGCGCTACTTCAAAATTTTTTTTTCTCGAGACTTTCATGAAATTTTTTTTATATTGTGTACTTATATGTATTTTTTATAATTCATATTAATTTGAAATCTTGTTAAAAGTGCAAATTGGTTTTTTTAATTTTAATTGTGTCATCATAGGGAAAGTTTTGCAAAGGGATAATTTTTAAAATTTTTGATAGTAGTCAAAAAATTTTCGGCGAGGGGGGATGTAACATAAAAAGCTTCAATTAATCTTTTTATGTTAGTTTCTTCGTTATAAAACAACTCCTAATTTATTACTACTTAATTCTTCGAATCGAAGCACTTTATGATACTTTTAAAGAAACCACATCCTGTTTCTAAATCTATTTTTAGCCAACTATACATAAATTTAAATAAAGATATTTTTCCTTTTAAGCCTTGTGAGAATCGCGTGATCCATTTAATTAACCAATAGTAATTTCTGAGATTTCCCTCTTTTCCCTAAATAAAGGCATTTTAGGATTTTTTGCAAGATTTTCCCTACCAGAAAGACTGTTTGCTGATGGAGTAAACATCACTTTTTCGCTCCCACTCAACTAAGAATGATCAAATAAAAGTTACTCTGATTTAATTAAAATCCTGTGTCTGTTTTCCTGCTCGGTCCGACTGCATCATTTTACACACACACACACACACACTATATATATATATATATATATATATATATATATATATATATATATATATATATATATATATATATATATATATATATATATATATATATATATATATATATATATATATATATATATATATATATATATATATATATGAAAGGGTAGCAGTCATGGTGAGTGATGTTAGGCCACGCAGATAGCAGTTGGAAGGCAAAAAATATTTTATTAACTTCACAGAGTATATTTAAGACATTCTCTAGCAAAGGCGGAGCTCCAAATTCGCACTCAAAAACTGTGTGTTTAAGTTTTTATCTTAGGGAAAGTAGCAAAGGAATTTCCCTCTATTTTGTTATATTTGAGGGGAAAAGGGAAGTGATAAGGATTACTATTGGTTTATGAAAGAAATCTAGCGTTTCCCACACAGAGCATAGGGAGATATGTCCTGCTCTTAATTAAATGCATAGTTGAGCCAAAAATAGATTTAAGAACAGGATGTGGCTTTTAAAAGTGTGAGAAAGAATTTGGAATAGAATAATTAATTAGGAATAAAGTAGGAGTTCTTTCATAGCAAAGAAACTAACATAAAAAGATTAATAAAAGCTTTTTATGTTACATCCCCCCTCGCCGAAAAATTTTGACTAATATCTAAAAATTTTTTAAATTATCCCTTTGCAAAACTTTCCTTATGATGACACAATTAAAAAATTTAATACTAATATTTGTAATATCAACAAGATATAAAGTAACATGAATTATAATGAAAAAAAAACACATTTGCACACTATGTAAAAAAAAAAATTTCATACAGTGTTAGAGGAAGAAAAAAAAATTTGAAGTAGCGCTACTATCGAAATGAAGTGTTAGATCTCCATTTTCAAAAATTTTTTGTGATTAAGTTTTTTCAGTCCTTCTTTATAATCACAGTAAATAAAGTTATTCCTCATACTAACACAATTAAAATAAACTTTTCACTTAAGACAAGAAAATCTATAAAAATTTCCTAAAAGATGTAAATATTCATATTCAACAACATGAAAGTTAAAAAAAAAAAAAATATGAAAATGCAAGTGATCTGAGATATAAAAATACAAATTGACACTTTTTATCAAAAAAAATTTCAATATAAAATGTAAAAAAAAATTGACACTGGTAAATTTGATGGTTATTTTACCCTTTGAGGTTCAACTTTTATTGTCTCTATGTACTATTTATTTTTAGCAAAAATATCTGAAAAATTTCTTAAAATTCCTGAAGCTGGAAATTTTTTTCATTATCTTAAATTTGCATAATTCCGTCAACATGATTTTGACAATGCGGCCCCACATTATCACAATCAGTTTTGCTATTTAAATCTTTATTTTCAGTCTATCTTTTGTTTTATTTTTCTTTAAACTCACTTTGTTAACATTTTTCTTTTTACTATTCTTCTTTTTTTAATGCCCAAATTTTTATTTTCTTCCTTTCTTTTTGTTTTTCTTAGATTTGAAAAAAAAAATTTTTCTATCTACTTTCTTTTTTGGTTTTTTTAATTGCAAACATTAACCAGGATTTCAGGAAAAAAATGTGTGAGAACAAATTGCTTTTACAATCAGAAAAGGTGATCAGTCTTCTCAGAATTTACATTACAACCCGTTTAACACAATTCATTATTAATTGAAATCCAAAACAAAGCTTTCAAATTCAATATGGTATTAGGTAAATCAGTTTTTTAAAATTTGACTGACCTAGCTATTTTCCTTATTTTTAATTTGAAGTGCAAGTTAGGTTAATTTGCAAATTACTTTTTGTTTGTTTTCATTTATCTTTTTTTTTTCTTTTTGGACACATAACTTTTCTAAAATATTTGTTGGGTTTATTTTTAAAGTACCACCTGTGTTAGTATTTAACAAGATAGTTTTCTTAGTCACCATCGGGTAGTTGTTACTTTTATTATTTTTATTTTGAATGTATTTTGAGTGTATCCGGATACTATTCATTCTCAATTCGTGGTTTGGTCACTTTATGTTGGATTTGACTCTTTCTCTAATAAACTTGATCTGTTAATGGAAATGCCTGAACGTTCTGCGTCTAACTTCATTTAAATTCTAATTTTGAGAAATTTTGTATTGATTTTCAAAATTATTTGTTGCACTACTTTTGATTACCATCTTTAATTTGTAATTTTTGCCACTCCGCATTCAAATAACCAAAATAAATTTCATTAACTAAATATAACATTTAAAAGAAAAAAAAGTTCAATTTATGAATAGCACATATTTTGCTTTTTTAAACACCATAATAAAATAAAAATTTAAATTTTACTTCTACAATCAATATAATATACACTGTGATATATAATGCAATATAAAAAGTGATTCCTTAAATAATAATTAAAACTATAATCATACTGAATCATAAGTGGAAAAAAAAATATGTGATAGCACTAAATTTTAATATCATTATTTAATTTAAACAAATAATATTATAAACCATTGAATAATAGCATCAATAAATGGAACTATTATCAAAATATAAATATTAATAGATAAATATAATATTACCGGAATAAATATTTGGAACAATAAACATAAAATTATATGTTCCTATTTCAATATATGAGCGTAAATGATTCAAAAGTATTCACGTTTAAAAACTTAAACTTTTGAGAGTAGATACCAATCACATCTGTAATTAATCACCAATAAATCACTTCTAATATTTGATGAATCACGCGCACACGCGAGCGGAATCATAGCTACCACTTGAGATCACATTTTTGGTCATCTTCCGTTCAAGGAAACACAGAACACTCGAGAAAATCGCCAGAAAACGAAATCAATTCGATTATATGCTGAACCTTTATCAATCCTCAATGAGACCGACAAGCAGCAAGCAAGTAGGGCAACACAGCAAGCACTTGCTGTAAATCCGCAAGAAGCTAATTGTTGATGGTAACACACGGTAGGCGAAAACGAAACCAAAACAGCGAAGACATCAATTCTTTAACGGCGATTCCTGTACAACGGTGTAGAGGAAACTACTGGACCCATTATGAAGGAAAGTCCCGAAATTCTCATTCTTTTAGTCAGGATATCTGTTTCACGAGTAACGCCGGCATCTCCTAAAACTTCATTCCATTATTTTCTTCTTTCCTTTTATATTTATATATTTTTTACTTATTTGAAAAAAGCATTTTTTTTTTTTTTTAATGGAGCCAGTGAAAAAAAAAAGTGCCAAACCAACTGCAAAATTTATCCTGCAAGGCTTGAAAGGGTAGCAGTCATGGTGAGTGATGTTAGGCCACGCAGATAGCAGTTGGAAGGCAAAAAATATTTTATTAACTTCACAGAGTATATTTAAGACATTCTCTAGCAAAGGCGGAGCTCCAAATTCGCACTCAAAAACTGTGTGTTTAAGTTTTTATCTTAGGGAAAGTAGCAAAGGAATTTCCCTCTATTTTGTTATATTTGAGGGGAAAAGGGAAGTGATAAGGATTACTATTGGTTTATGAAAGAAATCTAGCGTTTCCCACACAGAGCATAGGGAGATATGTCCTGCTCTTAATTAAATGCATAGTTGAACCAAAAATAGATTTAAGAACAGGATGTGGCTTTTAAAAGTGTGAGAAAGAATTTGGAATAGAATAATTAATTAGGAATAAAGTAGGAGTTCTTTCATAGCAAAGAAACTAACATAAAAAGATTAATAAAAGCTTTTTATGTTACATCCCCCCCTCGCCGAAAATGTTTAATTACAATCCAAAATTTTAAAAAATTTTCCATTTGCAAAATCCTCCCTATGGTAGAAGTACAAATAATATAACCAAATTTGTAATGGTAACAATATATAAAAGTAATATAAATTATAAAACATTTACATATGTTCTCATTGTAAAAAATTTAACACAATCAAAAATCTGCAGTAGCATTATCAGCAATTTTAAAATTTTCATTTTCAACAGTTTTTTTTTTTTTACTTACAAGAAAACACGAAGAAAGTTAAGAAAAACAATAAGTTTAATTTATTGCGCATAAAAGCTGTAAGTAAACAGAACTCATTAGAAAAGTTCAAAATGAAGATAAAACAAAGAAAAATTATAGACATATGAAAAAGGGGGGAAATATATATATATATATATATATATATGTGTGTGTGTGTGTGTGTGTGTGTGTGTGTGTGTGTGTGTGCGTGCGTGCGTGCGTGTGTGTGTGTGTGTGTGTGTGTGTGTGTGTGTGTGTGTGTGTGTGTGTGTGTGTGTGTGTGTGTGTGTGTGTGTGTGTGTGTGTGTGTGTTACCTTTAGTTACCGTTAAAGTATGTAATGCAGTTATTTCATAGAATACCTTGTTATTCTATGAAATAACTAGGTATTCTATAAATTAACTAATGAGAGACAGTTAAAGTGTAAAATAAATAATTTATCTAAAGTAAATAACTAGATATTCTATAAATAAACTAATGATAGAGAATTAAAATGAAAAAGAAGCAATTTATCTAGTTTATACAGCGTATAAATGGTATTTATGGAAACGTACCATAAAATCAATTGTTACAACAAGGATTACTAAAATGACACTTGGATTACTAAAATGACACAAAGAACATTATTTCTAAAACAAAAACATTTTTTGTTGACACACTGGGTTTTACACGAGCACTTTTTAAATCCTTGACCAGTACCTAAACTTATTTGAGCTGTAGCAACAGACCGGAGCGATATTTCTACAACCGGTACTTCTTCGATTTTAATTAATTTTTGTTCGCAGACACTGAACTGGGATTGGGAATATAATTGTTTTATGTTGCCGTTTCTTGTGCCAAATTGGAAAAATCTATCTTCGTTTATTTTTATGATGATAGCTAAAATAGATTTGCATCACCTTTTCCTCTGTCAACTTCAAGCACTGGGATACGGACGGTAAACCTCACAGAGGCTTCAGAATGAGATTTATCCGACATTAATTTAATCTTTTTCGCTTGAATTTCTAAACATTTTTTGGACTTTTCTCTTTCTCTTTGAACATTAAGTTATATTAGATTATTTTGCACTTAAACGGGCAGATCGCTATTCTATAAAATAACTAGTTAAACCATGAAATACAAGAGAGTTTTGCACTTTAACGGACACGATCAGTTATTTCATGGAATAACTAGGTATTCTATAAAATAACGGATTTCAAATAACGGATATTTTAACGGTAACATATGTATATATATTAATTTTCTTCGTTTTTATCTTTGTTTTTATTGTGCTATATATTATATATACATATATATATATATATATATATATATATATATATATATTTGTCAGACATCGCTGAAATGGGCAGTGGAAACACTTTCACGATAAGTGCTGGAAAAAAAAGCAACGCATTACCCCAATGGCCTGCTGTGAGCCAGGAGAAACCGAAGGTTAAGGTTCCACAATTTCGTGATCAGCGAAATGATTGCGTAGATATGTTCAGCATTGCACGCCTAATCTTCCAATCGATTCGGATCACAAGGTAACATATGCATGTGTTCTAAAAGAAAACGATGTTGTGATCGTTAATAAATGATAACGTAGGTTGCGTTGCTCTCTATATTTGGATGGTATATAATTTCATGTATCACTCTAAACTGAAAGAAAAGTTGCAAGCATTTATTGCTCTTTTGCTACTATTTAAATAAAAAAAAATATTCCGATCAAATCAGAACACTAGGTTAGATATGCATGTGTTCTTAAAGAAAACGATGTAGTGATCGTCTTCCTTGATAAATGATTACGTAGGTTGCGTTGCTCTAAATAAAGAATCCATATGGATTTAAA
Source organism: Parasteatoda tepidariorum (assembly GCF_982258835.1). Lineage (NCBI taxonomy): Eukaryota > Metazoa > Arthropoda > Arachnida > Araneae > Theridiidae > Parasteatoda > Parasteatoda tepidariorum. The sequence continues at coordinate 54,382,370 of NC_141762.1, forward strand.
AATCTTACTTTTGATAATCTTTAAGTAAACCAGAGCAGAAAAATGTGCTTAGTTCAAAATTATTCTTAAAGAACGTGATGAAAATAGAAATGTTACTTTAAATGTTCTATATTTTACTAGATATTGACCAAGCACACATTTTTTTCTGCATAGTTATCTCCGTCCCATTGATACCGTCTTCTTATTTCTAATATTCAAAAACCTGATAAATTTTTAAACGCGGTTAGATAACTTTCATTTGGACAGTTGCCTGCTACTACAAATTGTCTGAAGTATTTCTTTTTTATATTTAATGTTAATTAAGCTTATAAAATTCTATTTAATTTTTAAACAAACAATTTTAATTTTAAATGATGTTGATTATCACTACAAGTAAATGAATCTATCATGTATATAAGATCTTGTTATTGAAATGATAGTATGCCTAGTATGCCAAGAAATCCCAGTTTCCAATTGGTCAACTTCAGAAGAAAAAGTTTGAAGACCGCTATGCGGGCAGATACTTTGTATATCTTCTATAATCTATCAGGCAGGTACTATCTAGTCTAGTCTAGTCGATAGTATGCCAAAGACAAAGTAGGCAATTTGAGGACTCAGAAAAAGGGAAGATTAATTGAACACTAATGTATGTAGATTAATATATACAATTACATTAATTGTATACTTATGTATTATTGTAATGCATAATTGTATTAGTATATACTAATGTATTTTTGTAATGTGCAGTTGTATTATTGTAGATTAATTTATACAGTTACATCAATTGATTACTTGTATATACAATTACAAATACTTGCATTTCAATTAATATCCCTCTTCAATTTGGAATCTAATCCTCAGAAAGAGTAAAAGTTAGCAAATACGCATTTCGCATTTGCTGAACTTTTCACTTTACATAACTTTACAATGCATTTCTTCCTAACGCAAGAACTATAAAACATAGAAACTTCACACTACGACAAAAATAAAGAAATTATGATGTAAAAAAAATTAAAATTCGAGAATTATAAGTAGTGCAGTAAGAAATACCTTGCAGGAAATTCTGAATATCGGAGGAATGCAGCAAAAGAAGTGAAACGTGCCACTTTTATTTATGGCCTTGTGACCGTTTATTTATGTTCATTTTTGTTTATGAACTAAACACGAAGCTTCTTAGAAATTGTAATTTATTTAAAAATCATAGCAATTTTAGGATCATTCCCCCCCCCCATTTCTTTGCATTAAATAATTCTTAATAAGAGTTGAGTAGCTGAATCAGATGACATTTTTAGAGTGGCTATAATCAGCGCAAGAAGAAAAAAGTGGTGTCCAAACTATTTTATTATAGATTGCGCTTATAATTCTTTGCCTTCTTTTATGCCACCTTCTGCATGCTTATAAATAAAAATCATGAAAGCACTCTCAAAACCAATGTGGATAAGTTATGTCAAAATTAAAGTGAAAACAAAAACTATTCTGCTGCATTAAACATAACTGTACTGGTGCTACCACTATATGTTATTGTCCCTTATTTAAAAATACCCCTGAAAATATCACTTACCTGCTTCATCCACTGTGACCTGCATTTATCGATTGATGTAGAAATTCTTATCTCCCTCGAGATCTTTATTTTATCTGCTCGTACTTGAGTTATTGTCGAAAGTAACAAAAAAGAGAAAACGATTAGATGTTGACAAATAAAAGACTTAATTCCAGAGAATTAACATCGGTTTCCTACTGAAATTATTATAAGGATATAAGTTTTATTGTTATAGATTGTTCAAGAGTAAAATTACTGTTCTTTCATTTTTTTTATTAAGTTACACTTTCTGTATTCCTACGTTTAAAATTTTTAAAAGTACAAATGATTATTTTTTAAATTAAGATAACCATTCATTGCAGTAAATTTATTTTAAAAAATTAGCTTACATATATGATAATTATCTGTTTTATTGACAAAATATTTTCGATGTAAATGCTTTCAATTTGTTTTACTGACGAAAAATTTTTATGGAAAATATTGACAAAGAAAAATACAATGAGAAATGTAAAGCAACCATGGAATTAGTGACCACAGCGAAAAGAGGGCTAAGCCTCCAATTTTTTTAGAAAAAAATAATAATTATGATTTTCTTTGACCAGTAACAAATGGGAAAAAAGCTGAAGATTCAAAAAACAATAAAAAATATTTTAAAAATTTATATAAAATCCCAATGCATACGAATGCTTTCGATCCCAAAACTCTAATACGATCCAACTTCGAAATACGATCCCAATGCTTTTAGATAACACTTCTTTTTTTAAAGAAAATTTAAAAATTTCCTCCTTTAATTTGAAATTTTCTATACAAATAGTGTCTTAAAATTATTTCACTGGAATTTAAATTTTTTTTTAAATAATCTAAAGCGTATTGTTTCCCCTTTTTTTGTAAAGAATGTCAAAAAGGCGTCCTATCAAGAATCCACGTTGGACACAAATAAATAATCGTTTTTCAGAAAGTGAATGTTGCTTGAGAGGCATTTTTACGAAATTTTAAATGATAATCTGCATCTTTACGCTATCAGTACAAAACACATTATCACAATATTAGTATTAAAAAGTTGATGGGTCTGTATAGCTTCTCTCTTCCACAACCCTTGAGAAATAATTTTTTTGTAAAGAATGTCAAAAAGGCGTCCTATCAAGAAGCTGTATCCACGTTGGACACAAATAAATAATCGTTTTTCAGAAAGTGAATGTTGCTTGAGAGGCATTTTTACGAAATTTTAAATGATAATCTGCATCTTTACGCTATCAGTACAAAACACATTATCACAATATTAGTATTAAAAAGTTGATGGGTCTGTATAGCTTCTCTCTTCCACAACCCTTGAGAAATAATTTTTTTGTAAAGAATGTCAAAAAGGCGTCCTATCAAGAAGCTGTATCCACGTTGGACACAAATAAATAATCGTTTTTCAGAAAGTGAATGTTGCTTGAGAGGCATTTTTACGAAATTTTAAATGATAATCTGCATCTTTACGCTATCAGTACAAAACACATTATCACAATATTAGTATTAAAAAGTTGATGGGTCTGTATAGCTTCTCTCTTCCACAACCCTTGAGAAATAATTTTTTTGTAAAGAATGTCAAAAAGGCGTCCTATCAAGAAGCTGTATCCACGTTGGACACAAATAAATAATCGTTTTTCAGAAAGTGAATGTTGCTTGAGAGGCATTTTTACGAAATTTTAAATGATAATCTGCATCTTTACGCTATCAGTACAAAACACATTATCACAATATTAGTATTAAAAAGTTGATGGGTCTGTATAGCTTCTCTCTTCCACAACCCTTGAGAAATAATTTTCATACTGATAGCAACCTTAGGGTTCGGCGTAGTGTAAATCTTGGAGTTTGAAAGAAATTTTTTAAACTATCATGACGAATAAAAAATATGGAGATAAAATCTATTTTTGGGCTAAAAATGCTTATAGATGTCTTAATAGTTTTGTTTTTGGAAAATTCCTTCCAAACTTAGCTGTTGTTTTACTACTACTTGGTGATCTCTTTCTCAATGATCTCTTTCTCAAAGTTGGCAGGTATGGGCATGGTTAGATCAAACATAAAAACAAAAAACTTTCTAAAGATAAATAAAGCAATTGAAGAGGCACATTCATGTGTATAAGAAATCTCGGTTGAAACAACATAACATGAATAAAAACACGGAAAACACCTCAACATGAATAAAAACATGGAAGCATCAATAACCGTAACACGCAAAACATGCATAGGGAAATAATGCCACTTCATAGTGACGAGGAATTCCTAACAGCTTTTAAGATCAACAGATTCTTTAATGAGAATGATTATCACATATTCCACGTAAATGAAATATTATTGATCTCAATTCAGAAAAAAATATTGGTAGATATAAAGTGTAAAAGTCAAAACAGAAAAATAATCACGCAAACTTTTAATATACACCGAAGTGCCATTACATTATGACCACCCTGCTAATAACATGTAGGACCACCTTTAGCCCTCAAAACTGCTAGCACCCGCCGTGGCATTGATTCCACAAGGTGCTGATAGGTAGTCTGAGGTATCTGGTACCAAGCACTCACCAACTGGTCCTGCAATTCCCTCACATTGCGAGGGGGTAGCGTGGCAGCATGAATTTGGTTTTCCAAGTAGGACCACATATGCTCTATTGGATTAAGGTCAGGTGAATTTGGGGGCCAAGACATGACTTGAAAGTCACTGGAATGCTTCTCGAACCAATTCATGACGATTCGAACCTTATGACATGGTGCATTATCCTGTTGGTAAACACCATCCCCCGCAGGAAAAACTGTTGCCATGAATGCGTGAACCTGGTCGGCAACTACGTTCAAGTAGCTTACAGACGTCAAGGATTGTTCTATGAGGATTATGGATCCTAATGTGCCCCATGAAAACATTGTTCCTGGGCGAGAAACCATGAAAACCTGGGAGAGCCCATTGTTATAGATGGAGGGTGGTCATAATGTAATGGCTCTTCGGTGTATAAAGGGCAAATTGTTTTCAACATATGAAGTGGTAGAAAAATTTACGATCAAAAATTTTTGATTTAATAAACTTAATTTATATAAAAAATGCACTAAAACAAACAATTTAAACAAATATATAAAGCCGACAAAATGTACATAGAAGTTTTTAAGCATAGGCGAAATAAATTGCTGAAGATAAATTGCAATAGCTTTACGATGTTAAAACATGCTACAAAAAAATTACGCAGTTGGAAATTCTAATAATTATGGCGTCCATTCTTAACAAAACAGGTGGTTACATAGATTTGGAAAATAATCATCTGTAATTGAAAATAAATTATTCTAGGGGATGCAGATTGTGTAATAACAGGAAATAAGTGAGAAGTAATTTTACTCTTGACAATAAATTAATTATAATAATAAATTTTAGTGGACTTATAACAATTAAATAAGAGAATGATTTTTATTGCTCTTCAGTAATTTTTTTTAAAATTTCAATATAAGTAATAATAGGTATTTCCGGCAACATGTAACCTCTCTGACTCTTTTTTTTCTATTATTTTCTTTTCTGTCTTCTTTTTTTTCTTTTGCTTCTCCTTTTAATTGACGTTCATTCGAGAGTGAGCTTATAAAATAAAGATCTCGTGTGGGGAAAATAAATTTTCTGCAACAACAGATAAATATTTAATATTTAAACAAAGAAAAAAAAACATGAAATAGTACTTAAATTTGAATTAGCCTGAGAACAAATTGCAATTTCGAAACATGATTCATGCTAGGCTAATAATTAAAGGCTTTTCAGTCCATCAAATTTTAACTCCGTAGTTGTATTTCAAAGGGCTACAGAGCTACCAATTCTGGTATCTTTTCGCTAAAAAAATGTACTGTGAATTTTCTGTATCAACGAATCCTTAATGGTTTTAAGATAAGCTTATTCGTTTAAAAAAGGATTATGATACGTTACGCATCAGTGAAACGACAGTACTCTGTCGAAACTAATTAAAACAAACCAACTTTAGAGAAATGATATTGCAAGTTTCAATAAAAACTTCTTAAGTTTTAACTTAAAAAAACATCTAAAAGGGAAATGATCTAAATGTAAATAGTGTAATAAAAATTCACTCTCATTTATATGAAACAATTTTAAGTCACGTATGGAAATGAAAACATAAATAATCGTGACATGAAACGGAAATGTTGGCAAATATAATTTTTCTTGAACAAGGAAGCCTGAGAGCTGAGATAAACATATTTGTTTAGAAAAGTATTATGAGCCTTTTTGGTAAAGAAACAAAAGTGACTGCCTCCAGCTACAGCGAAACTTTTTAGAGTATCTAGATTTAGAGAAATAAATTGCAAATCTCAATTCAATGTCTCAAGAAAAAGTATTAAAAGATTCTGAGTGTAAATATTTATGACTATGTATATATATATATATATATATATATATATATATATATATATATATATATATATATATATATATATATATATATATATATATATATATATATATATATATATATATATATATATATATATATATATATATATATATATATATATATATATATATATATATATATATATATATATATATATATATATATATATATATATATATATATATATATATATATGTGTGTGTGTGTGTGTGTGTGTGTGTGTGTGTGTGTGTGTGTGTGTGTGTGTGTGTGTGTGTGTGTGTGTGTGTGTGTGTGTGTGTGTGTGTGTGTGTGTGTGTGTGTGTGTGTGTGTGTGTGTGTGTGTGTGTTAAAACAATTATATATTAAATATAATCCTTAAATAGAGCATTTATCCAACTCCAAACGTTTAAAAACCTTTCCCACAAGGAAGTAATAATATTGATCTAATTATCTCAAAAAATGTGATGATGTGGCTTTAGTAGCTTGGGAAATTGATCAGTCCCACGCTACTGAGACCTATTAACATTAAAATATATTGTCCAGAAATATATAAAAACCCTCTTTCGAAGGTCAAATGTGCTATTCTATACCTATCCACCAGCATGTAAGGTTGTCATTCTGGGGCTCTGGCCCTTACTTTAATAAAACTATATTATGATTCCTGCATTTTCCTGTATCTTTTTCAAGAAGCACCGGCCACACTACGAACTTACAATGTTTAGGCTTTCAAAGCGTAACATATATATATATATATATATATATATATATATATATATATATATATATATATATATATATATATATATATATATATATATATATATATATATATATATATATATATATATATATATATATATATATATATATATATATATATATATATATATATATATATATATATATATAATATATATATATAGAATTTTCAATATCTAATTTTTTTTTATCTCAACCGTTGTTGTCATTTCTAGAATATACGCAGAGGGTTATTATTTACTAAAACTTTGTTTAAAAAAAATTTTCTGTCAATAATTTGTTCGTCGCATGAAAATATGTCATTTTCCTGGCTACTTTTATTTAGTGATTTATAATCAAAATAGATAGTGCCAGCAATCAATATCTTACGTTAATAGATTGATTAGATACCATCCTATCTGAGCATGTCTTGTTGCTTGAATAAGGAACCAACTTTCTGATTCAAAATCTATTTCAAAAATTTTATCAAGGTGAGTAGGTTTTTAGGTTGTCATTTTCCTGTTTTCTTGAAATCATTAATAACATAAACTACATAGATTTACCTGAGTTATTTCAAGAAATCCTGTTGCTAAATCCTGTTGAAGTAAAGTTAAATGCTATATAATGGCGAATTGTGATTATCCTGGCCGTCATTTTCCTGGCTGATGAATGAGGTGGCTATTACTAGAAATTTTTTTAAACAGTTGAATTTAAAAAGAGGAAGCAAATATTAACCTAATACCAAGTTCATGTATGATTGTAATATGCTTGAATGCAATCAAAGTTATTTTTTTTATTTAATGATTGATTATCATACACAATTTTATTCTGTACATATCAGCAACAAAAAATTTTTTGATTCCTTCTACAGAGGATAAAAGAATTAATTTAAGCAATTCATGGTCCATCTAACGCAAAGGTTTAAGTTGAGTTACTTACTGTTAGCTTCTTCTTAACTTCGAAGCTAATATGACATTTTCCTGGCATTCAAGATTCGGTGAATTTCTATTTTATTCTTTTTCTCGAGCAAATGTCAATAAACTACATTGCTGTCTGTAAGATAACAATAAATGTGACTAAAGAAGAAATGTGACAAAAAAAATTTAGATTATTTTGACGACTTTAAATTTGAAGAAATTTTTTGGTCCGAATTGTCATGTTTCCAAAGAATCACCCATATATATATATATACATTAATGAAATTCTTTCTAAATATAAATTGCGCAATTCAAAAATCCCTGTCATCACTGTCACTTATATGAAATTGTCACGGATGAAAGAGAAAACTACAGTAATCGTGACACGAAACATAAATGTAGGCAAAAATAAACTGTCATTTTTTTGTAGCAAGGAATCTCTAATGACTTAAAAGATAAACAGATTCATTTAGACAATGATTATGAGATATTACGCTAATGAAACGAAAGTGTGTGCTTCGAGCTGTAGTGAAACTTCGTTGAATACTCAGCTTTTAGAGAAATGAGATTGCAAGTTCATCCGGGGGAAAGTAGTTCAAGTTGGAGCCTGGAGCACCGACAGTCTTCCAAGGAGGAAATGGAACAAGATTCTTATGGAAAGATAGGATAAGAAAGGGTAGGGGTCACTAGGGGTTATTTAGAGAGAAAAAAATCATGAATATTCTCCCATTCTCATCTAAAAAAGAATATGAAAAAATTTTTTTTTTGAACGATAAAAATTAAACAAAGCTATAAGAATGGAATATATGAGGAGAAAAAAATTCCAAGATAGAACAATGGAAGGAAAAGATATTGGGATGAGTATCTTCGGTTGAAATTTTTGTGAACGGTTCTGATGACCCAGAAAGAGACGAGGAAAAGTAGGCTGCGTATATAAGATGTGGGTTCTTGAACTTGCCCTTCGAGATCATTGCTTTCAAGGTTCTAATTTAGGATACTTTTCTTACAAGATAGTCACAGGTAAGTTTCTCCTCATGCATCTCTTTAACTTTAAAATTTTTTGATATAGTTAAGTCTTAGTTAAGTTTTGATATTGTAAGGGAAAATTATCTCACTATGCATTTTGTTAAATTTAATAAAATTTCGATATAAAGTCTTAGTCAAGTTTTGATATCATAAATGAAAAGCGTCTCCTCGTGTATTTTTTTACCTTTAACAAAATTTTGATATAGTTAATTCTTAGTTAAGATTTGATATAATAAGGGAAAGGTGTATCATTATACATTTCGTTGAATTTAACAAAATTTTAATGTACTTCGGTCTTAGCAAAGTTTTGATATTATAAGGGAAAAGTATCATACTGTGCATTTCGTTAAATTTAGCAGAATTTTGATATAGTAAAAAAAATATATAGTTATTCGATATTGTTGATGTAGTAAAAATTTGGTCTAATTAAGTTTTGATGCTATACGGGAACAGTGTCTCCTTATGCATTTCTTTAACTTTAACAAAACTTTGATATAGGTAAGTCTTAGTGAAAATTTGATATTATATGTGTAAAATGAATCCTTATGAATTTTGAAAAATTGAACAAAATTTCGATATAGTTAAGTCTTAGTTAAGTTTTGATATTATAAGTGAAAAGTGTCTCCTTATGCATTTCTTTAACAAAATTGTGATATAGGTAAGTCTTAGTAAAGATTTAATATTATAAGGGTAAAGTTAATCCTAATGCATTTTGTTAAATTTAGCAAACTTTTGATGTAGTTAAATTTTGATATTATAAGGGAAAAGTACTTCACTATGCATTTCGTTAAACTTAATAAAACATGATATGGTTAAGTCTTAATTAAGTTTGATATCATAAGTGAAAAGTGTCTCCTTATGTATATCTTTAACTTTAACAAAATTTTGTTATTGCTAAGTCCTGATAAAGATTTGACATTATAAGGGTAAAGTGCATCCTTATGCATTTCACTAAATTTAAAATGATTTCGATTTAGTTAAGTCTTAGTTGAGTTTTGATACTATAAGGGAAAGGTGTATCATTATACATTTTGTAAAATTTAACAAAAGTTTGATATATTCAAGTCTTAGTGGAGTCTAGATATCATAAAGGAAAAGTGAATCCTTATGTATTTCTTTAACAAAATTGTTATAAAGTTAAGTCTTATTTAAGCTTTGATATTATAATAGAAAAGTGTCTCCTTATGCATTTCTTTAACGTTAACAAAATTTTGATATAGTTAAATCTTACGCTGATTACATAATTAAAAAGTGATGTTTAACTGAGGTGACTGAAGTCTCAGAAAATTTGACCTGAGAAAAAAAAATAAATTAAATTAATTATTTTTTAATCGTATTTATTTTCGCTATACCTTACAAGCAGGATCGGAGCGATATCAGTAAACACTAAGTTGGTCCATGTTCGTATAAAAGTTTAAAAAAATGAGAGATAGATAAAACCCATGCCTTTTTATACCTAAAAATATATATATGACTATTAAAAATATATGAGAAGAGCTTATTTGTGTAGTGGTTCTTTCTTTTCCATTTAAAAAAAATCAATTTAGCCTCATTTATATGTTTATACAAATCATTCTTATGTTAATTTTATTCCTGCTACCTAACATAGGACATCTCAAATCGGACAGGATAGTGACATACCTTTATTGGGCTTTAACAAAACATAAGGAAATTTGAACCACGATTTAAATATAAGGTCTTCAGATCTCAATTTAGGATTGATTTCATACTGCCTGGTTTTGATGATAATCATTGCTTAATGGGAGAGAAAAAAAACTCGAAAATAGTTATTTAAAAAAAGATTTAATAAACTTAGATGTTTAAAGGAAATGTTCTTTTTTTCTCCTTTTGATCTGTAGCTCAAAATATTACTCTGTTACTAGCATTTTATAATCCATGATCCGTCTACCTCTGAGAATATTTTATGTCAGCTCTGTGGAGGGTGCAAGCTGGATGCGGTTTCGTATCGACCAGCCATAGCTGGGATTCGAACCCGGTTCAATTCATTCGAAGGCGAAAGCTCTATGAAAGTATTTTTCTTAATTTAAAAACCACTTCAAAAAATTTTACAGTACAAAATAAAAAAAGACAACTGTTAATAACATTTGATCTAAAGCTCAGATCTTCACGTTCTAGGGCACGAGTTCTATTACTGAACGGTTTGAGGGTGATCTCAAATATGCTAATTCAGTCGATAATTCAAGTTACGAAATCAGCCACTGCACAAAAACAAACTTTCTCTGAATAAACGTACCTTTTTTACCGTTTCGGATTTCTGACCCACAAAATATAGCGGGTAGCCGCAATCTGGGAAATATAGTCCCAATAGTTCGGTCAAGAGAGCGATACAAAGTTAGGGCTCCTTTATGTTGATCTTACTTTTTGTGTATCTCGGCATATTTCAAGAACTTTTTAAGAAAATTTTAAAAAAATTCCGCACAATTATGGAATTAATTTATCCAAAGATAATTCCATGCAAAAAATAACTTTTAGTAAGTTTTCATAATTTTATGTAATAACGGACGAAAAGTTTTGAATGGTAAAGTATGCAATTTTTCATGCAATTTAAAATTATGTAATTTTACTTGACAAAGTACAAAATTTGATAGAAATCGGTTTAATATTACCTGAGAAATCGAATTTTAAATGTATGACTTCCTTGAAATTCAATTTCTTAGGAAATATTCAACCGATTTCGCAACAAGAAAAAATTATTTTGGTATGTAAAAATACTTACTTTAAAATAATGTACAATTGACATTGTTTCCGGCATTATTCAATAAAATAATAAACATTTATAAAATTTAATTTCTGTGCATGTGAACGAATTTCATAATTGTGTGCAAAAATTTTTCAATTCACTTGAAAAGTTTTAGAGATACGGTGAAACACGCAATGAATAAAATTAACATAAAGAAAGCCAAATTCTGGAGAGAATCGCTCTCCAGATCAAATTATGGGGACCATATTTCCCCAATTACGGTTATCCTTATATTTCGAAGGTCAGAAATTCGAATCCGTTGAAGAAAAGGGTATGTTTATTCAGAGAAAGTACAAACTTAAAATGTTGGCTGCATTAATTAATTAGCATATTTCAGGTCAACCTCTCGAACCATTAAGATTGAGTCCCTTAAACGCGAAGACCCGATCATTAGATCAAAAGTAATTGACGGTCCTCTTTTTTTTGGCGTACTGTGCATATTGTGGAAACCCTGTGATACTTCTCAGTATGACAAAAAAGAAAGAAAAAGAGTTCAAAAAAAGAAAAATATTTTACTATCTTTTCGTTTCGTTCCCTTACCAGTAAAATGAACATTCATTACATTTTAATGAAAATTTCCTTTACTGTTTATAATATATTAGAAAACTCATCGCGCGCGACAGAAAATAACAAACAAATAATCAAAAAATCAGTGTTATCAACACTACATGCACAAAACTGAAAGGCGTGTACTGACACAATTAAAAAAGTTGAGAAAACAATTCAAAACTTATTACTTTTTATTTTGTATACTCCTGATGACTTTACGTTATTAGATTCAACTAAACAAGAGTTTAAGAGCTCAAATGCTTCAAATAAATAATAACTATACTCCGCATCATTTGGCATGTTGCCGTTGATCGTTGTCAGCTCATGTTTGTTAAGATTTACCACGATCAAGCTATTTTCTCTTGCATTAATTCCTTTGGGAGGGGGTAAAAACCTATTACAACGATACCAAAATTAAATACCTATATTTGGTATTTATTTACACAACATCAATTATCGCAATACCAGTTGAAACTATTACCAATATTAATATTGCATCATTGGCGTTGATAACAGTTTGAGGATTTTTTACTGCTCCATTTATTGAATGAGTACCTTTTTACTCATCAAATTTGTTTTTTTAGTGCATAAATTTTTCGTATAATTTCGATTGCTAATGGTTCCCGGGCTTGCACACTGACCACAATGCTGACGTAAAATATCCTCAGTGGTAGACGGATCATAGATTAGAATCCCTTTTGCCTTCGAGTTAACCGTGGGAGGCTTTCTGGGTTAACCTCACCTTGTAACGCAAATGTGAGTTAGTCCCATCAAAAAGTCCTCCATGAAGACTGGCTTGTCCCAATCCTTGATCCAAGAGCTCCCTTGTCTTCTGGATTGGGTTCAAAATTTTTCAAAATCACGAAGTTGAATATTGAGTCATAAACTCAGAATGAGATCTGCTTTTCAACGCTGGTTATAAAATAAAGTAAAATTGCCAAAGATTGTAGCCATGGTGGCTCAGGGGATAGAGCGTTCCCTCCCAAGGTGGTGATCCAGGCTCAAAACCTAGCGGTGGCTGGTTGATACCAATTCTGTCCCAAGCTCGCACGGATCACAATGCTGTTGTAAAATGCCCTCTCTGGTAGGCAGATAATGTGTTAGAATCCAGTCTGCCTTCGTGCTAACCGTGGAAGATTTTCATGGTTATCTTCTCCATGAAACACAAATGCTGTTTAGCTCTATCAAAATGTACTCCACGAAAACTAGTTTGTTCCAATGCTTAATCCAGGGGCTCCCCTGTCATCTTGTCTGGGTTTAAAATTACAAGGCTACGGAGTTGAACATTTATAGCCGTAAACTCAGAATTGAATCGGCTGTTTAACGCAGGTTATAAAATAAAATGGATTTTAAATTGTTTTGAAATATTAGAATAATAATTGTAAATTATTTAGCTGCTTAGAAACAAGCTTTTAAGGCGTAACGTTAAACAAACTAAACACGTGGTTTCAGATAACATTAGGAATGCTAATTTGATAACGTAGTTGGTATAGTTCGTTCAAATGGAGCGCAATATTTCCTCCATTCCCTTCACATTGTGCTGCACTCCCAAATTTCTGATCTTGGGCTATAAGTTTACGATACACTCATTCACGCATAGATAACAGCTACATGAAGAGTCTAAATTATCTAAAATGTCCAGTTAAATTTCTTTTTTACGGTTTTTTTGAAGGTTTTAAAACCATGCTAGTTGTAAATGGTTAAGAAAACCTTATATTTTGTAACCATGATCTTTTAACTATGTTAGTTGTGAATGGTTTCAAAACCGTAAAGGTAAAAAATGTTCTTTACCGTAAACTTTAGGTTAATCGGGTGGAGAGAGTGCTGCCGGTTATTTTTCCATAGTTTTAGAATGAAAATTCTAACAATGCAAAGCTCAAAATTCAGTATAGTCTTTTTTTATTTTATTAACTATTGTAATGTTATATTATATAATATTAGAAAATGTTATAAGAAAGGCCACGAATTGGTTTATTTACGAGTGTGACCAATTTATTTACCAAAGACGGCTATTTTAAATTATTCGTACATGTTTAATTTTTTTGTGAAATAATACATTTTAATTACTGTTTTAATTTTGCTATTCCTTAAAATTTTAATTTCATACTTAAGTTTCAAATAAATAGTTCTTACTCAGTCAAGTCCCCACAAGTTCTTACAAGTCCCCGCTAGTACAGTTCGATGGTTAGCTGATTTTCTTTAAAGTAAAGGCGGTTGGTGCCCAATTCTAACGACATCAACCTCCGTCGTGAACTCTTAACCTTCATGATCACTCTGGTCTACAATTTACTACTGTAGGAGTGACGAGTAACGGTGATTACGTTATTTTTCGTGGCGTGAAACAACAAATTGTTTCTTAGCAAACATATTTAGTATTTCAAGCATTGTGTTTCTGCGTTTCTGTGAAAATACATCTCTATGCTAACTTTGCAGAAACAACCTTTCATCTCATTGCAACTTAATTAATATAACTATTAGTTTCGTATCTTTATTTTAGAATCTTCTTGTCTTCATAATAGTTTCGTCATTCTAGTTAACAATCTCCCACACTGCGATGAGGTTCCAAGTGGATGCAACAATTTCGTCAATTAATTGAGAGCTCGCTTTTTGTCACAAACCACGTGATTTTGCGACGAAATTATTTTTGAATTAACAGAATATAGCTCAAGGATTAATGAATCGTCAGAGGGGACCGTTTTATTTTAGAGAGTAAATATATTTTTTGCAACATAAAAATTTCAAAATATTTACATACTGTTTCCATAAAAGTTGTTACAGATAGATGTTCAGCTATTTACTCCTAAGATGGAACATAAAATGATAGTAGTATATTATATATGACAATAGTATGTATTTAGAGGTCGAAACGCTTTTATAATACTCTTTTAGTAACATTTTCTTCTCGTTAGAAATAGATAAGTGACAAAACAATTGGTTAAACGTTTCAAACTTAAATGTCTGAACAATTGTTTTGCCTCTTTCTCTGGTTCCAATAACAACTATTTAAGTTAAGCATATACCAATTAAAAAGGCAATTAAAATATTCGTTAAGCTCTTAAAATATTCATTTAATACCTTGCATATTCCTTGTGAGAGTTTAGAAATACAAAAATAAACAAATGAAAATAAACAATAAACATATGATGTATTGCCCTTACTAAGTCGAAATGGATAAAGCTGTAACGTGTCAAAATATCCATTATTTTAGATTTCTTATTTGTTTTTAATATTAACATTAAAAAAAACTTAGAATTTGTATTTTTGTCTTTTTGCTTATTTTTTTAAATTATGAATTGCGACTAAAAGCAAAATATTTCATTTCTGAAAACCAATGAAAGTTAAACATTTAAAATATACATATGACAAATGTCCCGTTGTTATCTTTTTTTTTAACATTTGCAATATATTATTTTAAACTTTAAAAAATGCGAAACAAATCGATTATGAAGAATTTAACGTTCAGAGAAGGAGAAGACGAAAACTCAAGGACAGAAAAAAAATGACAATTACTTTAAGCTCACATTCCAATTCAAGTACAATTTGAATGAGAAATAATAGTATTTTTAAACACGCAAATAAGGTTCTGATAAAATCCCCTTACGTTATCAGAAACGTCGTAATGACCTTGCCGTGCCCTAAAATAACATGATAAAACTAACAAATTTCACTGCATTTGCTTAATTTTACCACTGATCATAAAACCATATTTTGTTATTAACTCAACCAAAATCATTACCAAAGCCCTCCGGTAAAAATTGCCGAGCTCTTTGGTGTGTACTCATAGGCTAGAAATATGATAAGTTTCACCATATTCTGGCAGTTTTCACCACACTTTTTCTTCGCAACAATAAAACAATTCCATCAATTTTCTATTTTTTTTTACGATTGACTCTCTTAAGATGTGCAAAGATAATAAGTTTTAATTAAAAACTTCACAAGTCTTATAAGTAAAAACTAGGGCGATAAAAATAAGCCTTTAAAAAAACATTTTTATCAAGATAGTCATCAAAATCTCGATAGTCAAAATATCAATATCTCGATTTCTTAGTGAGTTCGGAATTTCGTTACCTTCGGCGCCACACCACAGTCATTGATGACAAGCACATCGAGCATCTCTTAAACTAAATCCGCAGGTCTTTAGTCTTATTGAAATTTGCTTACTTAATTTGTTTTTGAACTTAGTTTGGAAAATATAAATTTTTTATTTTAAATATTTGAATGATCAATCAGCTGCATATACTGTGTATTTTTCTATACTCCATGACTAACATGTTGTCCTCGATATTCAAAAGATGTTGATTGAATAGCTTTCGGATAAACACCGAAGAGCCATTACATTATGACCACCCTCCATCTATAACAATGGGCTCACCCAGGTTTTCATGGTTTCTCACCCAGGAACAATGTTTTCATAGGGCACATTAGGACCCATAATCCTCATAGAACAATCCCTGACGTCTGTAAGCTACTTGAACATAGTTGCAGACCAGGCTCACCGATTCATGGCAACAGTTTTTCCTGAGGGGGATGGTGTTTACCAACAGGATAATGCACCATGTCATAAGGGTCGAATCGTCGAGGAACATTCCAGTGACTTTCAAGTCATTCTTGGCCCCCAAATTCACCTGACCTTAATCCAATAGAGCATTTGTGGTCCTACTTGGAAAACCAAATTCGTGTTGCCACGCTACCCCCTCGCAATGTGATGGAATTGCAGGACCAGTTGGTTAGCGCTTGGTACCAGATACCTCAGACTACTTATCAGCACCTTGTGGAATCAATGCCACGTCGGGTGCTAGCAATTTTGAGGGCTAAAGGTGGTCCTACATGTTATTAGCAGGGGGGTCATAATGTAATGGCTCTTCGGTGTAAATTATATTACTTCCGTCATGTTTTTAGTACAATTATTATTTCATTATTTCTATACTGAAAAATGCCCAAACTTTAAAATTAGGAGAATGTACGAAACATCCTGAATAACTTTAACGAAACAAAGAAAAAAAAAGATCAAGGAACCATCCCAAATAAATTTAACGAACCGAAGAAAAAAAGATAAATAAACCATCCTGAATAACTTTAACAGACCAAAGAAAAAAGATAAACGAACCATCCTAAATAACTTTAACAAACCAGAGAAAAAAAAGTAAACGAACCATCCTGACTAACTTTAACGAACCAAAGAAAAAAAGATAAGCGAACCATCCTGAATACATTTTGATCTAATGATCACATTTCCACGTTTTAGAATTCAATCTTAACAGTTCAAACAGTTCAATCTTAACAGTTCAAACAGTTCAATCTTAACAGTTAACAGGCTAATCTGAAATGTGATAATTAAATTACGAAATCAGACACAGAAATGCACTTTCTCTGAATGAACAAGCCTTTTTTTCGACGGATTCACATTTCTGACCCCTAAAACGTGAGATGGGGAGGTAGCCGCAATCTAGGAGATCTGGTCAGTAAAATGATCAGAAGTTTTGACCTCTTTATGTAAATTTTACAATTTGGCATATAATAATAACTGAATAAAAAATCTTTTGCACACAATTATAAAATTCGTTTATCTAAAGATTATTCCATGCAAAAAATAACTCATCGTAAATATTGTTTTAGTTTTTATTACTTTATTTAATAATAATCGAAATTTTTTTGAATTGTAAGCCATACATTTTTTTTACATCGTTCTAAAGAATGTAATTTTACATGGCTAAATACAAAGTTTGAGCGAAATCGGTCGAATAGTTCTTGCGAATTACATTCTTTCGAATAATTTTTGAGATATAGCGAAATACGCAAAAAGTAAAATTAACATTAAGAGTCCAAATCTTGGATCGTTCACCTGATTAAACTATTGAGACAATGTTTCACAAACTGCGGCAAACCCCTATATCTAGGAGGTTATAAATCCGAATCCGAAAGTGTGCCTTTGTATCTGATTTCGTAACTAAAAATACCCCGTCTGAACTAATCAATCCATATATTTGAGATCCTCCCATTGGAACATTCAGATTGATTTTTAGAACGAGAAGATCCGATAATTAGATCAAAGGTTATTCAGGGTGATATATTTATGCTTTTTGGTCACAATGCATTAATTTTGAAATTTTTATTTCCTTGCACAGAGCGAAAATGGAGATGTGGCGATTTCTTGTAATCTGCTGCGTCATTTTAAGCATGAGCCTCATCGGAACTTCAAAAAGCATACAACGCCACAGAAGAGATCTGTCTCAGCAACTTCCAGTTACTCACAAACAACTTGGTGGAGGACTCAGTGCTCTGGGAACATTGGTGTCCCCTTTACTATTTCTAATGGGTATGGGATCTTTCATCTCTATGTTGCCCCAAATGTTCCAGAATGTGCTCAGTGGAGTTGGTTCAAATCTTATCCAGTCATTTACAGGTGGTAATAGCAACAGCAACAGTGGCGCTGGCGGTGCATCGACTCGTCTTAAAAGAGATACCCTGGATAAAAGAAATTTGCAAGAAGAATTAGAAAAAAGAGTCAACATGGCGGTACTCAAATATGAAGGATTGCGAGGGATCTAATTTTAAAAAATTTAAATGAAACTATATTTATGAACTGTAAATGTAAGGAAGGGTATTTTACTGAATCGAGTATAAAAAATATAATAGACATATTTTATTAAATTAGTTGATTTTTTCGTAGAAAATAATAATTTTATGTATATTTTTAAGCTTAACTAAAAAAAATGACTACTTGGTAGTAGTCATCATCCTTTAGCAATGCGCCAGACTGATTAAAAAAAACTATTCATTATTTTCTAATTAATTATCTTCCAATCACTATCAATTACTCTAATTACTACTAACTATTAATTATTTTCTAATTATCCTGACACTTTTTGGACTTATAGGAATGATCACAGATTTGATAACCAACTAGTAGAGCTCACGTACGCGAATTATAAAATTTATTTTTAATGCTTATTTATTGCTAAATCAGCCCGATTTTTTTCAAATGATTTGCAATAGACACAGAAAAGTGAGGCTTTAAAAAAAGTGATCTAATTAATAATTCATTGCAATATATCTATGCAAAATAAGTATGATTGAGTCTTTACTGTGTTCTTAATTAACCTAAAGAATAAAAACTGATTATAATAAGCCTAAATATATCAGGCTCATTAAAAAATGCTGAAGGCTCTTTCAATCAGCCATACATAATTTAAAACAAGTTTTTTTTTTTAATGTCTACGAGTTTTTGATATCTCTAAAAACTCCTCCTGCTGACGAGTGTATAAATTAAGAAGAAATTAGAAGAAAAAAATATTGTATCTACTAAGGGAAATTATTAAGTATGTTATACGTGAAAGTTTATTTTGCATCAATTAGTCACAAGATTCGATTTCAAAAATTATATTTATTATTTTTAACAAAAATATAAAATATTTCAATTTTAAAGTGAACTTACTTTTTTATTTTCATTTTTATTTTTGATGTGCAGGATATTTTATGGGGAAAAGATTTTTTAATAGCAACGTTAGACAAAATTTTTAACTTATTCTTATTTTACTCTTCATATTACAAAACACGCATTAGTTTTTAAATTTAAAAATTTGATTTATGTAAGAGTAAAACCATGTTAAATTATAAAAGCATAAAAAAAATTTCCAGCAAAATCTTAAACAATAATTATTTTAGTTAGAAAAAGAAGAATATTTATTTTTATTCATTAGCAAGATTTATTTCTAGATATATATTGCTAATAATATTTTAATGCCTTTAAATATAACCTTTTTTATAAGTCCTGGCACATTAATAACTAATATCAATAAACTGCGCCTACAATTTGAAATTTAGATAAAATATTTTAAACTATATAACGTTTAATTTTTATTATTAACTCTTTATTGTTTTATCCGTTCTGAAAAACGTTATTCATAACTCAGTTTAATACTTGATCAGTAAATATGCTCTTCTTGATTTAAAAAAATGCCATAGCATTTCATTCAACATTTGGATTTGGCTGGCCAGTCTAAGCGCACATTTGGGAGATAATTTTTGATTTTCATCAACTTTTAAGCTTTGTCGAAATATTATGAATGGATTTAAAACTTATCAATATATATTAAAATGAGTTAAAATTCGTCAAAATGTAATGAATAGATTCAAAATGCATCAAAATATAATTAATGGATTCAAAATGCGTCAAAATATAATGAATGGATTTAAAATTTATCAAAATATAATAAATAGATTCAAAATTCGTCACAATATGATGAATGAATTCAAAATTCGTCCAAATGTACTAAATAGAAATGAATTACATGCCAAACATTAATTAATTATCAAGTTTTTCTTTATCTATACTGTTAGTTTAAACTATAGGTAGAAATTCAGATTTTTAAATTAGACGAATGTCTTATAGATTAAAAGAAAATTTAGAATGAAGAGATTTATTATTAGCATTCGATAATAACAGACAATTAGATTTTATGTATTTGATTAACAAAGCCAATTTATTAACAATTGTCGAATTACCAATTTCTTTAGATGGCTCATATTTGAAAATGAAATTAAGAGATTTCTTAAGTAAGGTCTCTGAATTTACAATTGAATTTTGTGCTATTCATCATTTTGAATTTTCATGTTCTACAATATTTTACATATGAGCTTTTATGTTTAAAATGTTTTCTTTATGTTAGTGCAATGTTTTTATAAAAATGTTAATGTTTCTTTGTAAAATGAACAAATGATTTTACATATCTTGTTTTGATGACATTTATTGTTTATGTTACATATCTATAGATTTTTTGTTTTGTTTACTTTATGTCTTTGAATCTTAATATTTGCAATAAAAACATTTATTACAGCATTTATTTTATTTTATTAATTTAATATGTTAAAAATCTAATATTTTACTTTACAATTTTCTCAATTTTTAATTATACTATACAAACATTTTTTACCTTGAATTTGTATTTTTTTAAATTTAAAATTTTTAATAAAAGTAACTGCAACAAAACATGCAATTTTCTTAAAGTGATATTAAAGAAAACTTTTATATTAAGCTTTCTACAATTGTATCACATAAGCTATTCGAATAATTTTGCATGTTACAATAACTTGTAATTGAAACTCACGGAAAATTTACTATTAAACTTTTAAATCCGGTTATCCCACAAATGATACAGTGTAAATAATTCTGGTTAAAAGTACGCTATTAAGTAGTGACACTTTAGGTGCATCATCCGTAAAAAGTCCGTTTTTACAGTAAAATATTATACCATAATTTTTACAGCAATATTTATTTAAATAAAAAATTTAGTGATTTTATGGTAATTATTGTAGAAATTACGACTTGTCAGATATTTTGTTCCGTAACATATAACGGTAAAAATAGATTTTGTGGTAAAAAATACCAGCACCCTAAGTACCAATACTATTTACTGTATTTTGATCCCGAGGTTTCTACTGTGCAGACAACTTAAAAACGACATGAAGATATGGCTTATTTACACTTTTATTTGTCATGTAGGTACTTTTCATATTATTCCATGCATAAAATGTTTGAATAAG
The DNA here is from genome assembly GCF_982258835.1 of Parasteatoda tepidariorum. Classification (NCBI taxonomy): domain Eukaryota; kingdom Metazoa; phylum Arthropoda; class Arachnida; order Araneae; family Theridiidae; genus Parasteatoda; species Parasteatoda tepidariorum. The sequence goes on from NC_141762.1 coordinate 54,403,822, forward strand.
TCGGATTTAGGAAAGGTTATTTATGAAACACCTTTAAGAGGAAGTTAAACTCTTTATAATTTTTGATTCGAAGTTGTAGTGAACAAAAGAATTCATTAAACCATGTTACCCATTACGAGAATTCTAAGAGAATTTTTCATATCTGAAACAGGACTGTTTTCACATCAAGCAGATGTTTTTTATTCTTTTCAAAAACCAAATGGTAGCTAACAGAAGAAAATATTTATTTCTTTGCAAAATATAAAATTTTTCTAATTGGAGCATTTTTCTTTTTTGCTTCACAGCATGTAAAAGATTCAGGCGGTAATGGGTTTTAAAATGTAGCTATCTTGCTTTATGCAGTTATATGACTCTGAGCATGCTTTCCAGCTGCGATGGAATTTTCGTCTCACATACCGAAAAAAGAGCCATGGTGGCTCAGGGGATAGAGCGATCACCTCTCAATGAAGTGAACCAAATTCGAATCCCAGCGCTGCCTGGTTAATTCGACTCTTGGATTATACCGGCCACAGTGCTGACGTAAAATATCCTCAGTGGTAGACGGATCATGGGTTAGAGTCCCCTTGCAGTCAGGCTAATCGTATAAGGTTTTCGTGGTTTTTACTAATGTAATGGCCCTAAATGTAACGCAAAAGCGGGTTTGTTTCATCAAAAAGTCCTCCTAGTTTGCACCAAAGCTTGATCCAGAAGTTTCCTTGTCTTCTGGATAGGGTTCAAAATTACAAGGCTACAGAGTTGAATATTGACAGTCTTAAACTCAAAATTGGGTCAGCAGTTAAATCTGAAAAAAAAAACACTTTCCGAAACATTTTCCTTGTAGTCTGGAACGTTAGAAATGTTTATTCGGTTTAAATGCTAGAATTTTAAAATACTTTAAAGATTTGTAAAATACCAGAAAAATGAAGAAGCAAAATAAACTACCAAAATACTAGTTCTTAAATACCATAAGAATGTTTATCAAGAGCAGTCTGACGGAATCGAAAAGCAATCTGAAAAGGATCTGACTGACCAGTCTGTCAGATCTTTTTCAGATTGCCTTTTCAGACCGTCAGTCAGATCAGTACACGAATTATAACTTTTGAAAAGGTATAGGTAATGGTAACAAACAAAATTTTCATTTAATTAATAAATCAAGAATTACGTTAAAGCATACATTTTTCTATCATTTGAAAGAATTTTCCACAAAATGAAGCAACTTGGTATTCAGGTTAATGGATTATGTCAATCTACAGTAAGGATTGTAAGGGTTTGGAAATATAATTACTAATATGAATATTAAACATCTTCCTTTCAGTGCCAGCAGTGTTCTAATAAAAAAAAATGATTTAAGAGAATTATGTCATTTTTTTGAATTAATTGATTTAAGTTATCATATTTATTTTTAAAACCTTAAATTGAAGTGAAAAATGAAATTTAATTATTTTGTTATGCTAAAACATAAAATTGCCATAATTTTTCAATTTTAGATAGGACTTTATAACAACTGAAATTTTGGACGATTTATATGAACCAACACTTCTGATCAAATTATACTCAAATTATTTAAGCTTAGGAAAAATAAATAATGTGTTCTATTATTGATAATTGGTTAGTGTTATTTTATGCCGCAATTATAAAAAAAAACTATTTAATAAATTTTAATGAAAGTAATATTCGATATCCGTAAGAAATGTGCTAATTGTTTAAATTTATTTAAAAATAAAAGTAGATTATTTTATATTAATATTTCCAAAAAATTCAATTTTATAATTAATAAATGGTAAAATGACTGTTTACGTGAATTTATTAGGCCTTAGAATTTACTAATTTAAAATGCGATTTTTAAATCAAATAATTATCTTTAGAAACGTTCAAAATTAACATATTGAATCCTGATATAAAATAATTTATTTAATATTAATTTTAAATTTGTTTTATTAAAATGTTACAATTTTTTTTTAAAATTTAGAGTCGAAATATTTTTAATCAGAAATATAGCAACCGAATTTATAGTACTCATTATCTGTATTAAAAAAACGCAAAATATTATGTAACCATGATAGAAGTGCTCATCAGTTATTCAGATTACAATTGTATGTCTTTTTCCAATCAGTAATTTCTTATTTTGTGATATTTTTAATTAGTTGAGCAAGATACTCATTCCACCGCCAAGAGATGGCGCAACGAAACAATGCTTAACAACAAAAACTTAAGCATCTAAATTAGCTTATCGTATAATAATTGAATTTTGTTTGCCATCTTATCTTTCTTTCCTATCTTTTCCTAGGTGATGCTATGCTAGGTGGATTTATTAACGCAAAATATGATAAATAGTATTTAATTGCACTGATTCTCGTATAATAATAAGTAATAGCACTTTCCAATAACTATTTTATTAGATTTTATTTGTATCAACAATTTGAAATATCAGTGAAATATACAACAAATACAGAACGTCTATTCAATGGTGTCGAAATATCCTTATTTCTTAGGTAATGATTTCCAGAAGCATCCTATAAAAATATAATAGACGACAATCCATTCGTAATTTTTGTAAAAAATGGACAAAAACCGTTTTTCCTCCTTGATTTTCAATGATGAATGAAAAACAACTATAGGAATTATACTAGGAGCGAAAGGTACAGGTGGCGAGGATTCCTTCTTGTAAAATGAATATGAAAGGATATAAATGACATTTAATACTTATGCTTTACTACAAATTTTAAAAAACATCGAAACCATGCACTGTTTTCATTAAAAAAAATAATAAGCAGTGTTACAAATTAGATTAATTAATTATGCTTCACTACAACTACTAATTATGCTCCAATAAAAAAATGTTACGAATCACATTTTATGCTTATCTTCCAACATTTGAGGTTTGTATTAAATTTATTTTCTATTGGTACTGAATTAAAGCAGAAAATGTTACAGCAAATAAAATTTCAACAAAACTTTTATCAGATCTTGTGAGTATGACCTTTGTTTATATGTACTTTTATATAAATATTTAAAAATTATTTATACATATTGAAGGTAAAAACTATTTTAATCATATTTAATTAATATATTAATAATTTACTTTAAACATTAGGACACAAATTTTCTGAAACTACGGAAATTTCGTAGTAATTGGAGAGTATGTCTAAGCTTTTTTACAAAGAGACATCTTAACAAATTCACCATTTTTATTTTTAAAAAAAGTAAATGATGATACAAATTAAATTTGACAACTATACTTTATTACATCTCTTATGAATATTATACTAATTGTCAGAATAAATCAAGATATTAGTTGTTCAGTTCAATATAACATTCCTGAAAAGTGATAAGCTTGCATACATTGTTCTCATCCCACTTTCTGGTCGTACCTTACCCTTCCCTGCATTAAAAGAGTGTTAATTATTACTTAAATGTTACGCTATTATAAGATGTGAAAGGACTACGACTTCTGTCAGCATTTTATATTCGGTTCAAATTTATTTCAGAAAATGAACTGTGAAATAGAGTTTAGTAAAATTTTTAATCCCCCAAAAAATTTTTAAACTAAAAAATTTTCTCGGTCATGTTTTGTAGATTCAAGTTATCAGAAGAAACGTATATCATAAAAACGTATTTTCAAATTGAATCTCTGTATAAATTAAGTTGTATTTGGATTTTTATACTTTAAATGAGGACCTAAATGACCTTTAAGGTCATTTAGATCTTCATTTAAAAAATTATCACTAGAGAGAGAAAAGGAGCTCAATTTCACCCCTGTCATTTTTTGTTCTTCTCTAATTCGAAAAATAACTTACTAAAACCCTTTAAAAATGTATATATACAAACTTAAACCTAGAATGACAAGAGGGGCTAGACTGCCTCTTTAGGCATTTTGGTTAATATTCTATAACCCCAGGTAGTTTTGTATAAAACTTACCTTTTGGCATATATAAGGAACCCCTGTTGCATTAAAAAATCTATCAATATATCAATGTGTTTTAATTGTTATTTTGTAACCGCCGTTGCTCATCCGACCCAATTTTAAGTTTATGACTACCAATGCTCAACTTAGTAGTTTTGTAATTTTGAACGAAATATAGATGACAAGGGAACTCCTGGATTAAGTATTGGGTGAAATTTGCTTCCGTGGAAGACATTTTTGATAGAACTAACCCGCAACAGCGTTACAGGATGAGGCAAAACCTCTTACTGCTAACCTGGCAGCAAGGGTGCTCCAACCCATGATACGTCTACCATCGAGGAGATTTTACTTCGGCACTGTGGTCGTTGCGTGCCGGGTGCGAAATTCGTATCTCCAAGTCATCACTGGGATTGATGCCCGGGTCACCTAGGAGGGAGGCAAGCGCTCTATCCCCTGAGCCACCACGACTCTTTAATTCTTATTTATAGAGAAAAGATAACTGAATTATCTAAGAAATTAATGTATATGTTTAATTGAAAAGCCAGTGCTTCGTTTAATCAAATATTTTGCAAATCGAATAAATACCATAGAATTTACATGATCAAGTTTACAATATGTTTTAAGTTAATTAAGATTTTGGATGTCTACACGCAAACAATCTGGGAAGAACCAAAGTGGCTCCATCCGTCTATCTAGGCATATAGCATTGCTCTGTCTTTTTAGTCTTAAACTATTAATTTTTGAAATAAGGAATATTACATTAAGCAATATGTTCCACAAAAGCTTCTAAGGAAGACAGTTGCTAATATTTTTAAAGCTCACAAAAGCTCGTTTCTTCACGTTCAATATTAATCTCGTAAAAAACTTTAAGCTATAATCTTTAAACTTAGTTATAAAGTTATTATAAAGGAGTTGTGCTCCAAAGCAAAGAGCTTTTTTCAGCATCTAAATTTTAAACGTGATTTTAAAAAAATGTATGAAAATAAATTAAATATTAAATAGTAACGTTTGCTGCTATTTTAAGTATTCAAGAAAAATCTCTTCCCAAAACTAGAAGTAGGAATTTATAAGTGTATTAGGCTTGATAATTAATCATTATAAAAAAATTTAGGTTATGAATTCACGACTGTATTTTTAGACAAATATCCATTTTGATGTTATTTGCTTTTTTATAATTTAAGAATAAATTTGAATAGCATGTTTCACATTCACAAGACGTATTAACATTAGCCCCTGAGATAAAGAATTTTTTTTTACAAAAGAAATGGTTATTAAAAAACTATCCATCCAAATTTGTCTCTCTATAATTCAAAATGAAGATAAACGTTCAAATTTTAATGAAAAAAAGTGCAAGATATCTGCAAAATAATGATTAGCAAGCTTTTGAGAAATTTGTAAAAAATGTTTCCGCTACTATAAAAGCAAAATTTTTTCGGTATAGAAAATCTAAATCATAACTTTTATATTCTGACGAAATAAAAAAACATTGCTTAAGGTTTAAGGTTAGGTTAAGTTATTTAACGTTTTATTTTTAAAATATTGTGGAAAACTAGAAGTTTAGGGTTGATTACCGAAACCGAGAAAACGTCAATAAACTAAGTCTATTGAAATTATAAAAGCAGTTAGTGTCAATCAATCAGATAAATCAAGAGAAACAAGTAAAATTTTTTTGGATCAGTGTTTATATAAGTTGAAAAAGATGATCATTAAGTAAAAGATGATGAAGATATATAAAATTTAAAAAAACTTATTTTGTAAAATTTGTATAAAATAAGTAAATAAATTTAAAAAAAACTGAAATTAATAAAAACTTTTTAACTTTTCTCGAAACTGAAAAGTTCCTTGATTTGATTTAAGCTACAGATAACCCCAGGACTGCCAAAAACTACACTTTTTGCCAACTACTACGCTTATAGAGTGGTCGACAATTAAAACTAAAGCTTTTGGAATTTTAGGAAGTTTTGCCAATATTTTATAAGTCTCACCATGAGAAGAAAGAAACAAAGAGCCTTTTTTATATGAACTTTTGAATTATTTAAATATAGTAATGTGGAATGTAACTTTAAATCAAATATGCGAACCAAACAATTATGCATTAAAAAACAAACCTAGCAAAGATAGAAGAAATTTCCCCCCAAAGCGTAGAAAGAAGGTAGCCCTAGAAAATCCTTTATAAACATTGTAAAAAAATTCCGGATAAAATTACAGTCAAAAATGCGGTCACACAGGGTTTCTTATAGATAAGTCTGTTAAATAATGCGGATTGCAGAATATTTCTTGAAAATGTACAAGAATTTTTTTTTAAAAAAATTATTTTTTCCTAATATGGTCAATATGAAAGAGTAATCGAATTTTTTTTCCATTAGTCCAGAATGCTTCCTTTATAAAGAATTTATTAAAAAATTACTTGTATTTGATTAAAATGCAGCAGATTTTAAAAAGTTATACTGGTAATTTAGAAAAATTTCTAGAATTAGAAAAAAGTTTAATAAGACACAGAACAATTGATACTGTTTCTAAGAATCCCACGAAAGAAAATACTTCTTTTAAATTATAGAGTGTATATTACTTTGTCAAATTGCGCAATAAGGATAATTTCCTTTAATTTGTACAGTAGAGATTACTTCTAAAAACGGTGCAGTAGAGGATATTTTGTACAAATTACTAATTTTTTCTTTAAACTGGAAAATAAAATATTTCCTTCATATTGAAAAATAGAGAAAATTCCTTAAAAAAATTCTTAGATTCTTAGAAAATTTCTTAAGGATAACCTATTGAAATGGAGGAGATACAATATACAATAAAGATAACTTACTGAAATTATTCAGTATAGAATATTTCTTTTACACTGTATGATAAAAGCTATTGGTGAAAGTTGTTCAATGGAGAAAATTTCTTTAAAATTATAAACTAAATTATACGATGGAGAATATATCATGAAATTTAAATACATATTGCTTCCTAAAATTGTACAATAGAGACTATTTCGTAAAAATTGTAAAATAGATATCGTTTCTTAAAATTGTACTTCAGAATATGTTTCTCAAAGTTATATAATAGAATTAGTTTTTTTTTAAATTGAATAATGAAAAATATTACTTAAGCATTATACAATAGTGATAAATTCTCGAAATCGTACAGTAAAAACTATTTCCTTAAAATTATATGATAGAAATTGCTGAAAGTTATTCAATCGAGAAAATTTCTTTAAAACTATAAACTACAGATTTCTTCTTAAAATTGCACAGTGGAGAATATTTCTTAAGAATTGCAAAATAGATATCGTTTCTTAAAATTGCAAAAAAGGAATATTTCTGTAAATTTGTACATTTAAGATCACTTCTTAAATCTGGGCAATTTTAAAAATTATGCAATTGATATGATTTCTTAAAATTTTTAATTTCTAAAAAATCATTTCAATTGCTCAAAATTTCTTAAAAATTATATAATAAATATTTTCAATTAAAAAAGGATAAATTTTCGTGGTAAATTCAAAACACGGAATGTTAAAAATCTTCAAAATATTAATATTTTTTTAAAGATAAGTACAAAAATACTTAAGTGCAATTCATTATTAAATAAAGTTCACAAGCAAGTGTAGCTAAATTTATTTTTCCATCAAACCATGTTTTATTCTTATAGTATGAATGATAAGAGGGGAAAAAAGCATACATTTCATTAAAGCACTTTCTTCACATGTGGGTGTAATTTTCTGCTTCCTAAGGTCAAATTGATAAAATAAAAATTCTTTAAGAGCCATTACACAGTCATTTTCAACGAAATTCGGGCATTTTAGCAATGTATTTAGAATGTAAACAAAACTGACCGGTTCCATGTTACGCAAAACTCCTTTAGGCGTGGTGATGACCCGTTTTTCCAGAAGATGTTATTTGATCTATCTTTGCTTCCGTGCCTATGTCATGATAAATATATTCTACATGAACCACTTTTAGAACAACGGGTGTCAGGCAATCATTCCAATGAGGTGAAGCACGCGGGCGAACACTGGTGTTCTAATGAAAACCCATCACTTCTATTTCGATAGAGAACATTTCATACTTTAATGCTTTTGAAATATGTGGAAAATTACAGCAAAAAAAAAAAGAAAGTAAATAGAATGATTGTTCGAATTATTAAATATTGCAGAGGAGATGGTAGATCACACTGAGAAAAAAAGTATTATTAAAACTACCAGAATATGGTAAAATCTGGCTCGACAAAAAGACAAAAAAGCTCTATAATTTTCACTGAATTGTTAGGTAATAATTTTGGTAAATTTAATAATAAATATGGATTTATAACACGCGATAGAATTAGAAAAATGTAGTGAAAGTGGTAATTTTCATCATGATATTTCAGAGCAAAGCATAAAAATATTTATTTGGGTAATAAGAACGATAATTTTAAAAACCAGAATTTTTAGCAAATAGTTTTCATATGAACCAAAAAATTACCAAATGAATGCATTAAACAAAGTATATTTTGGCTTTATTACCCAGAATTATGCTTTCTTTATCAGAATTATCATTACTATTACCATACAGTATGATATTTTAACCAAATTACTTTTCTCCGTGCAACAAGTGTTAATAAATTACTTCTTGTTTTGCTTTTGAGAGCAAATACCTTTCATAAACATGTACTGATTTTAAGAAATAACATTTTCATTCACCTGATATTAATTCAAAGCAATAAGCTATTTAAACACTCATTTAAGTCATAGAATTCACCAAATTTTATGTAAGTTACTTCTTTTCGTAGGGTAACAAATCAAAACGAAACAATTAAATCTATCTATTCATAATCAAAACAAAGCAATAAAATCAAAGCTCGCAGCCGAAATTTCGAACAGCTTTCGAACTACCTAAAGCATTCAAGATATCAGACTGAGATTGGTGCCTTATACCAATACGAGCTTTAATCATTTCGTGACTAATGCAAGCACAATTTAAAGCAAAACAGAATTTTTTGCCGATTTAAATTAAAAAGACTAATATATACTATGCAAAAAATATATATAATATATTGTTTTCTTCAAATGAGAAAACAATTAATAAAAAAAAAATTTAAAGCCCATTTTCTAGAATGAATTAAAAACGAGCTACAGAATTATATCTTTCATATCTAAAGCAAAAAACGGGCTTTGGTGTTTGCAACAACGTTTATCGCTACCTACATTGAGAAAAAGTATGAACAAAACTACTAAAATATGATAAAATTAACCATGTTTCTAACTAAATTAATCATGTTTGGAAAAAAAATCTTCTGAAATTTTTACAGATGAGCATTGATAATGATTTTTGGAAAAATAACTAGAAAATAAGGATTTATATAAGGTATGATATATTTGGGAAATATAGTAAAATTTGATAGTTTTATTATATTACCTTATAGCATGGTATTATAATCATTCATAGGGTTGCATTTACTTCCCAGTTTTGTATATTTTACGAAATGTGTGAAAATAAAAATTATAATTTTGAAAACCAGAATTACCGGTAAACTATTACCATATGAGCAGAAAAAATTACCAAATGAATGGTTCAAATATCCTATATTTCAGATATTTTAACCAGAATTTTGTTGTTTTTTTTAAGCAGAAATGCCATTACCATACAGTACGATATTTCCATAACTTTTTTTCCGTGTAAAATTTTCCCCTCCCCTGTTTTTCAAAAATCACGCACTTCACGTGTTTCGATTTTACGTAAATTATAGACTTATAGAATTATTTTCTGATTTCTTAGTCTCTTAAAAAACGTGGGCTTTTTTTTTCTTCTTTTGTTTAATCTAAATTTTGTGCCCCCAAAAATGTTCAGAAAGCATTTTATTAAGAATTATTATTACAAGAAATTTTTAATACAAATTCCTATTTTCAAGGTTGGAAATGTACGCAAAACGAATGTCTCAAAATTAACCAAACATTTAAAAAATCAATGAAATAAAAAGGAGATAAAAATGTAAAAATTAAAGACTTAAATACGAATCAGACATGTTTTGCTCATTAAGTAATAATTAATTTGAACTACCATTGCGAAAAATATTGAACTAATTAAATATAAGTTTCTCTTTACCTGATTTCTTTATTTTTTTAAAATTTTGCATATTACTTGATTAAAAAAAACACACACAAATATAAAACCTTCTGTAACATCTTTGGAAACAGTCTATATTTATTTTAAGAATAGTCTTATAAAATTGAATCCAAACAAAAGATAAGTCGAGGTTTAAAAAGCAACCGAAGAATGTTTTTTTTATTTAATTGTAAACTGATTTTTTCATTCACCCATATAAGTTTTTAATGGTTTGTTAATTCAGTTATTTTCTTATTCATAATCATTGCAAACTTTTAAATTTGATAATTAACTGACTCTGTGATTCATTCATTCACTTCCTTTCTCTTTTGGATCAGACTGGTGCAGCATATATCTTGTGCCATAAAACTTCTACATTCAATCAATCAATCAATCCTTTGGATCAGATTTCCTTATTCCCGTTCTGTATCAGAAATAATTAACATCAATGGCTGCTACAGAGTTATTTATTCAAAAAAAATATTAAGCTTTTAAAAATGAGGATTAGCATTCTTAAGATTAGTTAAATCTAAAAATTGTTTACAAAGCAAATACAAACCTTGCATAAACACGCAAAAACAAAAACCTTCCATAAACACGCACATTAGCATACCTACTAACTTTTGCTCGAACCGTGAATGATTATTCCAAGCAGTAGTAAAATGAAAATTAATGACAATTGTAGGCAAAAATATTTTTTTTCATTTTTCCAGAAACTAAACACTCTATCGTTTAATTATCATGCCTTCATGTATATGTTTAATTTATTCATATATATTGGTGATCCAAATTATTTTAAATTAAATTTAGTGATAAAAATTATAAAAAGAAAACATAAATTTTGAAACTACTTTAAATTTTAAATAAATAAAGTTTAATTAATTAATTTGACTAAAAATTCGCAAAACTTGGCAGCTATGCATTAGGAACAACAATAAACAGTCATCATAGTAAAATAAAATATCTGATGACTCTCCTTGTAAAATGGCCTTTGCACTTACATAAATGATGTTTCTAACAAGATTCAAACTTTTCATAATAACATAGATTTATCAGCAGACAAAATTTATTTTAGTTCTCTGAGTAGAACTTAAAAGTGCTCTACGGTTTCCCTTATTATGTCATCAATGTGCTGCGTGTAAGTAATTAACATAATTTTTGAACCATGAAGCGGAACCTTACTGAATACGAGTTATACAAAAATGCGTTCTGACTAATGACTATTTTTAAGCACAGCTGTTATCATTTATAAAATTCTTATGAGTGAAAACTGCAACATTTCAGGACGATTTCGTGTTCTTGATTGTTGTGAGTTCGTAAACTTGAAGTGTAATAATAATGCTTATTGGGTCTTTTTTATCCATAGGAACACGCTTATTTTTTTCGTACGTTTAAAGGTAAGATTTTTTGACATGACTTCGAGAATTCTATTTCAATGTTATATTTTATTTTAAAGCAACCTATTGAAGACAAGGAATAGAAAAGAATGAAGTTTTGCGTAGTTTTGTGATTTTTTTTATAGTAGGCAAGAATATTTCATACTACTTTATAATCAGATGCAAAAATAATTGTCACTACGCTTAGAGCGAATAAAATATACGTTAGTAAATATATGTATTATCGATTTAGGGTTAGTTCAAAAGCTTGTACACTTTTGTTCAAATCATGATAACATGATTAACTTTTTATTTATCTATGGAACTTAGGAATAAAGCAGATGTAGTTCTAAAAGTCATTTTGGGTGGTTCAGTTTTTTTTTTCACAATGTAAGTTAAATGTTGTACAAATAAATGCTGAATTCTAACAGGTTCAAGAACTAAAGAAAAGTATTGAAGATTAAAATTGCTCTATAAAGCTTCGTATACAATAAAAATATAATAAAAATATATGCAGTAAAAACACAGATAATTAATTTATTTATAATAATATAAAAATATCTAATTGTTCAATTTTTAAAATTAATATAAAAAACTGAATTTTAGAAAATTTAAATCTGAACTTGTTGCAATGATTATGAATATCTTAATTAAGATTAAACTTTTATCTTGAATTTTATCATTAAGCTATACCTTTTCAATACTCTTTGTAATAAAAGGAATCCTTTAAATTATAAAGGAATGCTAAGTACATAAGTAAGAAAAAATTAAGAAGTTAATCATGAATAAATAAGGATCTTTTAGTTTTAGTTTTGTCTCCTCTCATTTTCGCTGTATCTTTTCTTGATAAAAAAAATTGCTAAACTCTCTGAAAGAACTTACATCTCTTACTTTAGGCTGATGCTGCAGATTCTGTGATATCACATTTTTTTTTTTATAATATTAGTTTCTGAGATTTTCACAAGAAAAAAGAAAAACTTTAAAATTTTTAGATAGATATTCCGAATTCAAAATTTTCGCTATAAAAGCCTCACTCAGCTATCAGTCTACTTAATATTTTAAGAATATATGCTTTGATATCATTAGCATCATAAACAAGTAAAATGTTAGAAGCTAATGTCCTAAATTAATGGTATTCTGTTGTTATTGTTATAAATCTGATTAAGTCATCTTAAATATATGGCAGTATGTTAATCTTTGTTTAATTATCAGATATATTTTACAGTTTGGAATTTTATCGACGAAATAAAGTTTAAAGAAAAAAACGGCAACATTATCATATGTGTTGAACATCACTTACTTAAATCACTGCATTTTGTGCATTATTCACTTATCAAAATAATAATTTTTTTTCAACTCTTGTTTATTACTCATTATCCATACATTTGAAATATATTCTTTTTTTGAAAAGTTTTCGTAACTGGTAGCAAAAAAATATACTTTTGTAATTAGCTTTTATTATGTCGCAATAAGAGAAAAAAAAGTATGGTCGAATATTGTAAAATTTACTGTTCTTCTGGTGCTATGGGAACACCAAAAAGCTCGGTAGTTTTTACCGAAGTACTTTAGTAATGATTTTGGTAAAATTGATAGTAAAATATGTTTTTATAATGTGTGACAAAATTTGGTAACTGCGGTAAAATTTGTAATTTTATCGTGATACCTTAGACGAAGGCATATAAACCATTTATTAGGGTAAATATATTTTTAAGTTTTTTTCATTATTTTTTTTATTAAATGTATAATGGTAAGAAATGTAATTTTGAAAACCAGAATTTTAAGTAAACTGTCACCATATGAACAAAAAATTACCAAATAAATGGTTTAAGTACCTTATAGTTCGATTTTAATAAGCAAAATAATTTTTTTAACCAGAAATGTTATTACAGTATGAAAATATTACCAGAATATTTTTCTTTGCGTAAGTTAGATAATTGTAATGTTTACATAAAATGAGTCGATAATGATAAAATTGGGATTTTTTATACTTAGTTGGCTCACTATAAGAAATTACTGAATAAAGTGCATGCACTTTGGGTGCATCATCCATAAAATCCGTTTTTTACGTAAAATAATAGACCGTAATTTTAATAGTAATATTTATTTACTTAGAGTGATTCACTGATTTTAAGCTAATTATTACTGTAAATATTATGGCTCATCAGATTTCTTTTTCCGTAACATGTTACAGTAAACATGAATGTTACGGTAAAAAGTACCGGAGCCTTGATGGTTGGTGCTTCTAACTGTAATTTGATCTGGAATTTTATCAGAATAGCTAATATTATAATGTATCCACTTAATTTAATCAATCATTAATGCATTATAGATCTTTACATAATAAACTTCATTCACATTTTAGCAGGGGTGAGCTCAGGGTTTTTGCGGCCCTGGGAGAAACATTAAGGCATTTAATTGTGGTTAATAAAAATCATGTTTTGTTTAACAAAGTATATATTAAAGATTGGATTTTCTTTTATTTCAATCAGATTGTTTTTAAAAGCTATTTTTGCATTTAACGATCTGATAAAATGTATAAAAAATACTTGAAATTATTTAGTAATGATACTACAACTAAAATTCTTAACACCACTAATAATAAAAATTTTTAAATTATGATTTAATTATTGCAAACTGGTTACTGACTAAATAAAGTCAGTCATTATTAATTTGTCAAACTAAAAATATTAATAAATCACAAAGACAAAGATCTAGCTTGTCGAATAAAGAGTTAATTAATTTAGATCAGAAAGGCATTTTCAAAAATACATTATTCTTAGCAGAATAAGCCTTTATTTTTTATTTACAAGTGGATAACTAATGAGTTTTAAAATTACTTGAATTAAAATAAATGTGTGCAAAATTATAAGGGCATAATTGAAACACATTTATTGATAATAAAACAGCAAATTATTTTTCATACTACATTGAGCACATTAAAATATGAAAAAGATATAGAAAATATGAAAAAAAATAATTTTAAAGTTACATACTTATCTACATTTAAGCTCTTAAAAAAAGATTTATTTTGAATCTTAAATTATAATTTATTAAATTATATTATAATTTATTATTAAATTATTATTTATTTATTTTAGGAACAAAGCATTTATTATCAATGATATTTAATATCAATGGTTTATTACCACAGCCTTAAGTATAATATACTAGTTAATAGAGTACAGTATAAATAATAATTTTTCAATAAATCTGTGATTTATAAAAATGAATGTGATTCAAATCAATGATTTCTTAATAAAATATTTTTAAATCATTCTAACCCTGCTTTTTTATTTTTCTTGGAAATTTCTGAAGAAGTTTTTCGGAATTGCTCTCAACACACACTCACAAATCAGAAATAGTTGAAAATTTTAATACAATTAATTTCTATGGCATAAAAGTAAAAAATTGACAAAAAGTTCCATGTTCTTACTTTAAAAATTACACTCATAATATAAAGGAATATTAACTGAAATTAAATTCACATTTGGAAATACAAATTATAAAAACTCGTATGAATTATATATACAAGGAATAGTAAAAATGTATCCAAGATATAGCAATTGTAAAGAAAAACTTGTATTAAAACCATCAATCAGTCCGGAATTCTAGCGGCCCTGGGATGTCGCCCGTCTCGCCCGCCGTTATTCACGGCCCACCATCTTAATAACGTAAAAATTTAGACTTTATTTAGTTATAATATAAACAATATACGCAGTAACCCTTCCTTCATACATGCTCAAGCAATTTTCTTGTTTTCTTAAAGGCTAAGAAATGCTTCGAGACCATAACAAGCGCTCATTATTTTCCGAATTTAATAATCCTATCACGTGATTTGACACTTCCAAAAATTGCATTTAAATAAAACTTAAGATTTTTACATTTTAGATAACTGATAAAACGTTTGCAAAACTATTTTTTCAAGAGAAGTTATTTTTCTAAATATCACGAACAAACTTATGATAGTCAAAAATACTTTTAATAACTTCAAAATGAATTTTAATCCTGTTTTATTAAATTATAATGTTTTTTGTCATTATGTTATGTAAGTTAGTCTAATTTACGTTATGTTAGTTAGTCATGCTGTTAATTATTATGTTAGTTATATTGTCATTATGTTAGTTATATTATTAAGTTGTATTAACTTAGCTGCAAAAAATGATAACCACTATTTTTAATAACATATTAAAGTAAAACTTTCATTCAAACTAAAATAACTTACACACATGTTTTAAATTTTATCTACGTTTAATCAAAACTATTTTATTTAAGCAAATTTGTGAAAGAAATTTGAGCTTTAGTGTCTAACGAAATACTTAAAAAACAGTGCTGTGGTTTCTTATGACATTTGATAACCCTGTTCATTTTTTAAAAAATCGCATATTGTTTGTTTATATAGCTTTTCTTACTTTTATATATTAAAAAATCAAAAAAATAATAGTTTTCATACTTTTTTGCAATTATAAATTATCAAAGTAAGAAACAAAGCACTAACCTACAAAAATATTTTTTGCATGTAATTCCTACAAAAATACAAAAAAAGAAGAAAAAAAATTTACTATAAACAATTATTAATTTAGTGCAAAAATGATTTTATTAGACTCTAGCAATTTCTTGTATTTCTGTAATTATTTTATAACAATTGTACTTTCATAACAATTAAGTTCATTAATTTTTTTCCGCTTTTTTTAGTTTAACTGTTTTGAATTAGAATACTTGAAAAAAAATTCTTATTTCTAACACACTAACACATTTTTTAAACATATTTTTACTTTGTTTAGTTTCTCTTTCTAGTTGTGTGTTAATCACTCCAGTTGTGAAATGAATAAAATTGAATTATCTACAGAAAAATATTTATGTGGTATTCTTAAAAAAATGCAGACAAAATATTTTACAGTGAACAATAATAGATTTTGATTTTAAAGAATATATAGAAAATCAGTTTTGCGTCTGTGTCTGACCTGAACTAACTGTTTGATCAAACTAAACCTGAAACAAGCAAATAATTTTTTGATATAATATTTTTTTAAATAAATCCATTTCGCATCAAAACAATTTTAAAAAAATAAGTGCTCTGATTTTTCAAAACATTCAGTAACCTAGTTAATTACTTTTTTAATATATTTCTAGTAAGTATATGTTTTCATTAAATAAAATTAATGTTTCATATTTATTTTAAAAAAGCAACTTAAATAAACAAAAAATATATAATTGAGAAGAAAACATGTGAAAAATTTAATATACAAAAAAAAAAAACTTTTTTGAAAAGCGAATAGTTCCTGCTTCTTAAGAAATAAACTTTTTTCCTCTTTCATTTCGAAATTTAATAATTGAATATGTTCGGTTTTCAGTTTTTAGTTTAGTTTTAAATTTCGTTTCTTACTTTTAAACTTACAAACACAATACTGAATAGTTATAGTTTCCAAAGCATTATATACAAAAATTCTTCATTTGCGGATATTGGATTTTTCTTTTTTTTTTCTTTATAGAAATGTCAGTAATTTAAACAGGTCGAGAACATTTTGAAATATATTCATCTTTTTCAAATGAACTTCTCAAGCTGATTTTTATTTTTTAAGGCGAGTGTTTTGAGCTATATCCATTTTTTAAATGCTTATTTCGTGGTTAGTGAAGTCTTTAATGTACTGTTTTTGAAGTACGTTCGAAATAGATGGTTTCCTATGACTTACATTGTTTTATTGCACTGCATTGTTCCTTTGCACTGGACTTTGGCCGATGGAAAAAATAATTGAAAAAAGGCCTTGATACTCTGGGAAAAAATATTACGGACTCCTGGATATCTTTCTCTTTGGAACCTAGAGAGCCCCAGACAGCGCCACTTAAAGACTCAAGCGGGTTTCCTACAGGGGGTGCTGAGCTTAAAAGACAAATACAACCTTTTTATTGAGCCCGAAGTTCTTCCCACTCCTTGTAGCCCACTGGACTACCAGACTTTCAATGTGGTCACAGACCTTGCTCTCAGAGTCCTAAAATCAGATTTTGATAGTGATGTCCTTAAAGATATCTCTTACGCAACTATGAATGAGCTATATCCTGAACCTGAATGGTTGAGAATCTTTACAGATGGCTCCCGAGTGGATCAGCGGGTGAGTGCTGGAGCGGGAGTATTTTGTCACCTGTTCTCTGCCTACGCTTCTGTTGGCTGCTATGCATCTGCCTACGACGGTGAAGTCAAGGCTATTCTAATTGCCCTAAAACAACTACAGTGTCGTACTGACCAATTTTCTAGCGCCGTCATCTTATCTGACTCCAAAGCAGCACTTCTTGATATTAACTTTCCACTGATTCCCCAATCCATCTCCATTCTGAAATGCATTGATTGTCTGAAAGACCTGACACTGAAAGGCAAGCAAATCGTCCTCCAATGGATCCCGGGACATTACGGGATTTGGGGTAATGAAAAAGCTGATTTCTTGGCCAAGAAAGGAACAACTATTGCGCAAGCATCTCGTTGCTCCATCTCTCTGCACTCATTTAAATTGCTGGTCCGAAACCAATTCCGGAACATGCTCTCAGAGAATTTCCGTACAAGCAATATACACAAAACCTGGTTCAACCATATTTTAACTATCCCAAATCAGCCCAGGTTTACGACAGTCGCTCTCTTTAGACTTGTAACGGGCCATGACTGTCTGGCCAAACACCTTTTTAGCATAAACATTTTTGATTCTCCTAAATGCAAGCTCTGTCACCTTGGGGAGGACATGGACTTGCCCCATATTTCCGTCTGTCCTGCGCTCATCTCCACAACTGTGTGTGGACGCTACTGGGAAACTAGGGCCCGTATGGGCTAAGCATGTCACTATGCATTCAATTTTATTTATCTCTTTTTGCCTTGTTTTTCTTGTTGTTTTATCCTTTTTGTTCTTTTAAATTGGCCTGCCATTGGAAATAAAAAAAAAAAACATTTTTTTATTTTTTTAACCTTGATAGTGCAAATTTTTAAAAAAGAATTTTTTTAAAGGAGTCCTTTACGAGATCAACATTGGATCACGTACCAAGAATTAATTTATCACTAATTTTTAAAAAAAACAATATCTCATTCAAAGAGATACGAAGTCATTTAAGAAATTTGACTTGAACTAACTCATGAACTAAAAAAACTTTCGGTTCCATCAAATTAAAATTGACCATTAGTTGATGAATCTATGATAAAACCCCGAATGAATGTATATTTCGTAAGCCAACTCATAATTTTATTTCATCAAATACTCAATAAGCATCAAAGTTGTTTATCGACATCATGCGCTAAAAACAAAAGGAAGAACTGACCGGATTATTTGTGAATTGTGACATCATAACTTGACTTTTCCCTTTATTTCCTTCAACAACTTCTTTTCTTTCACCGTTGAAACAAATTTATAACAAGATTAATAACCTTTCAAGTTAGTTTACTTTTAAAACTTCCTAAATAACTTTACGTAAATAAAAATTTTCTTAATATTTAATTTGATAACTTTTTAAGCCAATTAGAGTAAATACGCTGTAAAAGCTGTTGCGAAATTCCTTGTCTGGTGAAACTTCGGGTTAACGTTTTTCATTGTGAGGTTTGTTTTCATCCTTTAAATTGTATATGGAAGTTAGATTTGGTGTCTGCTTGAAATAAAGTGCTCCTTCATACACATCTCTGGGTTATTTGACATCGAAGTTTAAGAGACATAACACCAAAATTTTTACTATGTACTGAGGATATTAATTTACGTTTTGTTTTTAAAACTTAGTCTCGGTTCCTTGCATTACCTTAAAACCAACCCTGTTAAACATTTTAAATATGAATGGAGGCGTAATCCTAATGGGAACTCCAAATTAATTGAAAAATTTGTGTTCTATATAATAGTAATAAGTTTTGGGGTAATCAACAGATTCTATGCAATGCGGCCTGAACGAAAAACTACACCAAGTTTATCATTATAGCCAAAAACTACTTATACCATGATGAGCCTATTTAATAACATAAATTCATAAACTGGATTAGTTTGTTGATTTACTTGAAGTAAACCTTTAAAGAAAGGTAGTTCTCCGTGGATCAGTCATTGTATCAAAACATGCATAGTTTTTAACTATTTTTGGTAAAAGCACATTTTTATATACTCATGTTGTATCTAGTATAGATGAATAAACATGAAACACACCACATAATTATTTTTAGAATCAATATGTATATATTTTAATAAGAGATAAATGTACAGCAAAGCTAGTTTTTGTTATAAGACTTTTATAATTTTTAGAGTTTCTGAGTAATTTTAAAATAAAAGAAGAATTGATATAATAGCTCGAGGTACAAAAAAATTAATTTTTATTACATAATTTTTTGCGCTTTTAGAATGTACAAATATTTAATGTTTCTTAACACTATTAAATAAATGTGAAGCATAATTAATTTTTACTTTAATAATTTTATATGTTTAAAGATTTTTTTTGAATTTTTAAAATGAAAGTGAAATGTTCTTTTTATAATTTCAGAAATACTCATTATAAAATAAGTGTTTGATTTAAAATATTACTATTTAATTGTAAAAACTCGAGATGAACTCAAAATTGAAGGCTACTAATAATCGTTTTAATTGTAAAGGTATAATTTTTCATGCGTAACAATGTCACCTTTAAACAATAAGAAATTGATGATCCATACGCTCTAGTAACCAACACTTTTTATGGAATGTCACTGGTAAAGAAAAAAAATTAAATAATTTCTAAAAGCGTTTCAAATTTTTGGCAAAGTATTGATTGAGAAATCTTTTTTTTTTTTTAACACCAAAAATTGCTTTTTTTTTAAATTGAGAAAAAGGAATTACGAAACTATTTTGCATGTTAAGAAATTAAATTTAGCACTTTATATATTTTGAAATTAGTATTTTGACTTTAACAAAGTAAAAAAAAAAAATTTCAAATATTGAAGGGAAGTGTAGAAGAATGTTTATTTATTGCAATAGAATCACTTTATTTTAAATAAAAATGATTTCTTTATTCACTAAGTTATACAACTGTAAAGCTAATCAAGAGGTAATTACGCTGTTAAATTGCACTGTCAACTTATTAAATGATTATCGTCAATTTTATAATTCTTAAAAATTAAAGTTCCTCCAGGGGTGCCACAGTTGATAGGGTGTCCTATTGTATTGAGAAATGTCCAAGTTACTAACCCTTCCTCTCCTGAAATTTACTTATTTTTGCTTAACTTATATTTTGTGATGCAAAAATCATTTCATTTTTAGATTATTAAGATAATTACTTAATTAATGTAACTCCGGCTGTTTCACAAAAGTGCGATGAAAACCACAAATAGTAAATACCTAGTTTAAAGAACAATTTACAAGGATAAAACGCACCTCCGTAAGAAATTTTGGATCAAGTTACGATAAAAAGTACCAGCACTCAGGTTGCCGGTACTTTTTATCATAAGATTCATTTTTATCGGAACATATTACAGAACAAAAAGTCTGATATACCACAATTTTTATAGTAATAACTACCGTAAAATCACTGAATCACTCTAATTAAATGAATATTTATGTATAAATTACGGTAAAACATATTTTACGGATGATGTACCCAAAGTAACGGTACTTTATGGCGTCATTTGATCAGGAATTTTTATTATAGAGTATAACGAAATAATCATGATTGTTATTGCATGATAACTGGTATTTAAAATGGTAAGATAATTTAAATTACCTAAAAACAAACTGTTCAAACTTGTTCAACGAACAACACACTTGATACAAAGCCATCAAAACATCATATTTTTTTCTGCCCCTTCTTAGACACGATTGTTTTATTTTTTGATCATACTTATCGCATTTTAACTTGTCTTTGAATAAATGCCGACTAATCACTTTAATGATTTATCCAATTTCATGCAC
Organism: Parasteatoda tepidariorum; assembly: GCF_982258835.1. Classification (NCBI taxonomy): domain Eukaryota; kingdom Metazoa; phylum Arthropoda; class Arachnida; order Araneae; family Theridiidae; genus Parasteatoda; species Parasteatoda tepidariorum. Next base: position 54,425,039 of record NC_141762.1, read on the forward strand.
TCAAGAAGTAGGATTCGAATTTCTTTAATAATAGCTTCTTGGTATATAAAAAATGTTGATAACAAGGAATACCTGTCAATGGTGTAACAAAACTACAATTATTTCTTTAGCTATTATGAATCTAGTTCCAGTCAACATTTATCTGGTAGAAATAAATAAGAAGCCTTGTTCAAATATCAACTCTTGGCATTTTTGATTGACAAGCCCTGCACCATTTACATATTATTTTCTCAGCGTTGTCAGTTGGTTTATTCGATCAATTACTTGTTTTGACTGTAAGTATGTCTTGATGGATGTGTAAATAATGTAGTAATTAACTTTAAGCGTAAAAAAAATTTATTTTTATTTCCAAAGACACAGTGAGTATCTGTTATACTAAAGATGACAAATTAGCATTCAAAATAAATTATTCTAGCGCATGATGTTGTTCAATTTTTTTTCTTTTTACGTCACAGAAACTATTCTTTTTAAAAACAATATTCAGTATTTAAAAAAAAATGTTTATCTCTTTTGTACGACAGTATGTAAAACTCTTAATGTATACGAAATATTGACTCTCTTTGTCACAAGGATGTGTGCAAGCAGGGCTGGTAGCAAAATGGTAGTAAAAGATGAAAAATAGTAATATGAACATTTCAAAGCCTACCTTTCCATCGGGGAAAGAAAATGCTTCCTGGTTACCACTACTTATTAACGGGTATAATTTACTGTATATGAGTTAAAACTGTGAGCAAGAAGTAGTAGTTCTAGCTAATTTACTTCTCTCGAAAGAAAGGTTCAAGCGAAATGTTTTTCCTACCAGTTTTTTATAATCATTTCTGGATACGTAGCAGCGCAATACACTGTAAAGAATTCCGAATCTAATTACAATAAAAACTACCGGCACTAATACCAGTATTTCTTACCATAAAATCCATTTTTTCCGAAGCATGTTAAGGAACAAAAGATTTGATATACCGTTATTTTAACAGTAATAATTACTATAAAATCACTGAATCACTTTAATTAAATAAAAATTGTGATATAATATTTTACGGCAAAAATGGATTTTGAGGATGATAACGGTAATTCATATCGTAATTTGATTTGAATTGTTTTACAGTATGCTAGCTGTTGTCATTAGCTCTAAATATTATTATTTAAAATATAATTAATTTGTTGAAAATGTGTGTTACCCTCAAAAATTGAAATTAATTACTTACTATCACTGAAAAATTAGGATATTAAGTAAAATTAATTGTTATTTTGTTACAAACAATTGTGTAATGATTTTTTTTTAAACTTTTTAGTTATGAAAAAAATATAATTACCATTCTTAAAAAAGAAAGTTTTGTTTCATTTTGGAATACAGTCTTGTGTTATTCCGGAAACATAACTGCCAAATACTTATCATACTTCCTTTTAATAAGATAATTTTTACAATTTCAAGCTACAATTATCTTTCATTTGTGGGCAATTCCATATGTGACGGAATGACATTTTGACTTGCATGATGACAATTAATTGAAGTTTCTATGCATCTAATTTAAAATAAACATGATTTTTTCTCATGCATATCATTATTATTGGTATAATGTGATTCATAAACTAAAAAAAAAGAATTTTGTATTTTTTTTATTTTTAATTTTATGAACTTTTTACTTGTGTGACGGAATGACATTTTGGCAACCAAGCTTTCGGCATGCCGCTTAGAACTGGTAGTTTCTGTGAATTTTTCAACTATTATTTTCCTGAACTATTTTTTACTTTTAGTATAATGTGTAAGCAATGTAAATTGTGAATTTGGAAAATTAACCTCAGGTTGGTTAGCAGTTATTAACATCTATTTGCTGTGACGGAATGACCGTGACGGAATGACAAAAAGTTTAGTGGAAGAAAGTCTTCATTTAAAAAATGTTTTATTAATATGTAAATGATAAACAGAATGTAACAGATACACAGAATTAATATTTACGTAAGAATCAGTTAAAATTTCAACAATTTGAAAATTAGGCTGTCTCAGAAGAGGTTTTATATCTAACTTGCCAATGTCACATCTTATCTTCGTTCTCAGGAAATTTATGCATAAATCAATTTTTGTCCTATGTTCTTTAAATACTTTAACATCTAAATCGTCTTTGTTTATCAAAGTAATTTACACTGCATATAAATGTGCCTTCTTTTTTTTCGCAGTATGGGACAATGATTAAAGAGCCGACCGCATACTCCTCAATCATATTTTCCATTTCCTCTTCAAAACAGTGGCTTTTCAAATCATACACTTGGTTTTGGTTAAAATTAGAAAGCATTCCAATTTTGATGATTCGCTTCTCAACTACATGAGCATCTAGTGCAGGTCTCTTGTTCCTGGCAATGCTAATGTAGCAAGTGTCTTTTGCCCTCTCTTAAATAGAATAGCTGGACAAAAACAAAACTTCAACGATTTGTTGCTTTGACTTTATGAAATCATAAAATTCTTTTACATATTATGTGCCGTTTTAGAGCAGCCAACATCTTGTTTGGCCTTTTAGAACAACATCACAATTACATGGTATTTATAGGTGCATGTGCTGTGAGGTTTTAATGAAATACACTTAACAAAAATAATAATAAGAACAAAAATGAGATAAGACACACTTTACATCAATATATGCTTCTTTATGAAAAGCCTCTTTTAAGGCCATAAGTATATATATTGCGTCTGCACTCTTCGTTACTCTGTCAGAGTTTGTATTATGACTGAATCCTTCATACTTGGGGGCTTGTAACTAACATCATCTTGACAGTAAAATTTTTTAACCAAATTAAACAGCTCATCAACATTACTTTTCTCACTTAGTTTCTTTTGAGTTCGATGTTAAATACTTCTCAAATAAAGACTGAATTAATTTTTTTACCTCTATTGGTGATTTTGGAAGTGAGTGTACAATTTTTTTATGGTGAGTGTACAATTTTTTTTATTGGCTTTACCAAGACTCTGCAGGAATTTGTATAGGGAATTTAAATTATTTGTATGTGGAGAGATTGGTAGAATTTGATTTTTTCTTTGTTTACACAATCTCTGCACAACAGCGTTTGCACTTCTGAGTTTTTTAAGTCCAACTTTTGTCGCGGAACCTTTCTTCTCTGCCTTTCTTTCTCTGTTTTTTTTCTTCATCATATCATGGGGATCTTGGTCTTTTTCAACATTTTATCTGTCTTTCAACAGCTGTTTTAGCCATTAGGTTAATTGAAAAAAAAAATAATTCCCTAGTTTTTGACTAAGCTTCTCAAGGACTCGTTTTGTCATTCCATCGCCGAAGATGTGTCATTCCGTCACGCTAATTATTGGAAGTTAATAATCAAATGCATAGAATTTTACAATTTCTCATTGATTCTTATGCCACATCAGCTTTATATTCCAAAATATACACATTTTCATTCAAAAACGCTGTTGCAATTTAAAAAAATATACTAAAACATGTGACGGAATGACACAAAAAAAAGTTACTTTTATTTAATATATTAAACTTAAAATGACTTAAAGGCTATGTTTTAAATGTTTAAATTTTGTACTATATGCATATTTTTATCAAAATATTGCAAAAGAAAGATACATTTCTTTTATTTTATAAGTATTTTTCAAGAAAACAATTTGAGCACAAATGTGAAGAATTCACTTGTCAGCCATGTGATTACTTTAGAATGCTGCCAGATTCAAAAAACTTAAAATTATCAAAAATTTAACAGTAATATGTAGACTTGGGCTATTTTTGAACATATTTTTAAAATTAAAATATGTAATTCATAAAAAAAAAAATTTCACTTAAAAGTTGACAATTTCGTGGAATTGCCCTTGTATAACAAATTTCACATATTTGAAACCAATTAATAGCAGTGCTCAAATGCATCTACAAATATTTATAACGCATAAATGCATACTATAGTATATTTAATGCTTATGCAATGTATTATATAAATATATTATTTGTGTCATTATAATTAAGTTAATAAATATTTTACTGCTTTCTCTACAATTTTCAATATTGATTATATTAATGCACATTTTTTATTCAAGATAATATATTTTAATTAGATTATTTTTTTGTATTCTGCTTTGTGAAAGAATAATGATATATAATTTTAATTAATTAAATGCAAAAAATTCGTTTAAATAATTTTCTGCTTGTTTTTATAAGTACTTATATGTATGAGGTGAAAATAAATTATAGAAATGTAAATTAAGTGAAAGCAAAAGCATAATTATGAATGCTTAAATATGGTAATTTTCAAGTAAGTGTTTTGGATAATTATAAAATAGGTAAGCCGACAGAAATAGTCATTAATTTAGAAAAAGAAGTGTGAAATGTTTTCCTTAGAGAAAAGAATCACGGAAGTTAATTTTCTATTATTGGCCTATTCTGCTCTGTTTCACACTGTAAAAATTAATCGTTCGAAAAATAATCTATTCTCACGCTGTAAATTAAACGCGTTCCAATCTCGCACAGAAATTCAGTAGAGCGATTCAGAGAATGGAAAGACAAGAGATCTTGATTTAATGATTTGATACAGCTTAGCAAAGCAAACGAACGACCTTGACCATGAACACCGGACCCGCTAATCCCTCTTGGCTTTGAAATAGGCGCCGAATGTGAAATAATTTCGCCAAACTAAAGAAAGTTTGCGCCAATCGGAGGACGAGCTAAAATACCGTTTTGAGAGTCCCAGAATGCAAGGTAACTAAATAGTAGTTTGTTTCTTCAAGTGCAAAGGGGCCTACATAGGTAGGTTGGTGTAATGTGTTTTTACTTATTAATTTTAGGAGTGCATTTGTTTTTGCTATAAAATATTAGCATTTTTTTTATAAATATACTTCTAAAAAATAATTTCTGTATTACATCACCAAGTTAAAAAGATGGTTACAATATTTTGTGAATTAATATTAAATGTAACTCAAATGAAAAAATACAACAAATATATATATTTTTTATTGTTTGTTCTTTTTGTTGCTTATCTGCTTATTTGTTTATAATTTTTATTGTTTATCCGTTAATTTAAAATCCTTTAAAAATTGCAGGCACAATATAAGTAATTAAATGAATAAAATATACCAAATTTGTGGTATTTCAACAATTGAAAATTGTTGTTTACGTTTTGTCTTTTTTAGTGTTGAATATTTCCAAAAATTTGGAGGACAAGTTTTGTGAGTTTTGGCACCTGAAAACTAATTAAATGTTAATGATTTTTATTCATTTAAATATTTGTTGATTGCAAATCAATTTTCATTTGCAAATCATGAACAAACTTAGATTTTTTCCCTGCAATACGAAAAGTTACTTTCGATTCAGTTATGAAAAAAAAAACATTATCAACCGAATGCTTGCGACATGATGCTATAGGTAAAATTTAAACGAAATTAATAGGTAAAAATAAGTTAAAATGAGTTAAAATATATATTCTTTTAAAAATGAGTTAAAAAATATATTCTTTTAAAACTATAATTCATTTTTGACGTTAAGCTTTGAAACTGCTGACTAACCAAATGAATTGCACGAAGCTGATAAATTTTGAAAGCATGCATATTAACTATTGCAAAACTTCTGAACAAAGTTGTACACATTCTGAAGTTTATTTAATGAAAATAAATTTTTAATGGCTACCATGCATTATTACACGCTTAATAAATTGTAAGCAATAATCTTCACGTAGTAAATTTCCTATTTTAAATATTCAAATAAATTTAGCATTATTTATTTTAATAACAGTCACAATTTCACTAAAATTAGCATTTGCGTAGATAATTATCGTTTATTAAATACCTGGTTTTAATTACATTCTTTTGAAATTTATTTAATTACATACGTTGGGGAAAAGTTGCACAAATTCAGAAGTGTATTTGGTGAAAATAAGTTTATAATGACAACCATGCATCCTTTCACGCTTAATAAATTGTAAGCAATAAACTTCATATAGTAACTTAACAAATTTCATATTTAAAATATTCAAATAAATTTACCATTATTTAGTTTGATAACAGTCACAATTTTACTAAAATAAACTTTCATAATAAGTTTCAATTAGAAAATGAAAGTTTTTTAAAATATAATTTCAAAAGTAAGAAATTGTTTAATTGATTAAAGTTTTTTAAATAATTTTTTAAAATAAAAAAGTCAATAAAAGCTAGTGGAATACTAAATTAATTATAAAAGCTTATGGAATAATAAAGAAAAAATCGATGCTATTATAAAAAATGCTTGAAATATTGCAGCTAATTAAAAATAAGATGGAGTTTACACACATTTTGAGAGAAAAAACATATGAAGCAATTAAAATTTTTTTTTAAAAAAATTCAAAAATTCAAAAAAATTTTGCTGTAAGTAACTTTCACAAACCTTGTGGTTAAACTACAAATCTTATGTTGAAAAACCCTTAAATTCTGATTCAAATAAATATGTTTAACGAAATACTTAAAAAGAATTAATAATTGTTTTTAAACAATAAAACTTAGTTGTATATTGCATTACGAAAATAATGAAAATGATTCTTGTTGCAATATTTCCTGTTGCATAAATTATAGACTCTTAAGGTCGGTGACTAATACCATACAGTGGCTTAGATAAAACACACTTTTAATATTTTTATTAAAAGGAATTTCAGACATTTGAAATACATTATATATTGACAAAACAAAGTAGGTACAGACAAAACAAGAATTAATAATTTATTAATTTAAAAAGATTAAAAATGTACACAGCAATAATAATCGCGAGTTAAGATTTTTGTTTCACAATCACTTTGATTAACTCTAACTATTAAAAAAACTACTAAAAAAGGTGCCTGAAAAAGGAATAATACAGCGTCACTTGGATAAGTTATTGAAAATCTTATAAATCTCGTTTGAAGAGACATTTTTTTCTAAAATTTTTTCTGTTCTCAAAATTAATTTTTTTTTCTTTGGGGGGGGGGGTTATTATTTATCATTTTGAAGTATCAAAAATTGCATAATTATCTTTAAAATGCTTATCTTTCAAAGCTAATAAAAATAAAGATTATTTTTTTCTGTTAATTCAATTCTGTAAAAATAAACTTAAGTTTTACCATTTTTAGATATTTAACATTTATAACAGTATAGGATAAATTTAAAATAATTATAAACAAATGTACTAATGGGTGGAAATAATTTTAAACAAAAAGTACAAACGACTGAAAATAATTCATTATTTAATATTTATTATTTAAATAATAAATTACTTATTTAAATATTTTTCTTTTAAATAATAAATTGCTTAAATATTTATTATTTAAACAGTAAATTAATTATTTAAATGTTTATTATTTAAATACTAAATTAATTATTTCAATATTTATTATTCTATTAACAGTGAAGATATTATTATACGAGGTATTAAGGCGTATGAATTTAATGCTCTACTTAATCAGGGTGATTGGAACATTAATATATTAAAGCAGTTAAATCTTAAAACATTTTAAAACGTTCAACTGATTTAGCGTTGTAACCGACTTTAGATAAGGAACTGAAAGTTTTCCCTCTTCCAAAGAAGAATACCTTCGTTCGAAATAATGAGTTATTGTCCGTTCTTGGCCCTTTTGAACTTAGATATGTGACCGGACATTGTCCGCACGAGAAACTGTATTGATAAACAATCTGAAATTTAAACTAATAAAATTGATCTAAACAAACATTATCTAAACAACATTTAATTAGCGGATTCGGTGATTTGCATCACAAATGAGGATACATCAATCAGAATTCCTGTTTTCCTTTAACGAATTTCAGAGGATTAACACGGACACGTTGCACCCAAGGGAGATCATAAAAATGTTATTGTTTATTGGCGAAAAGAACATGAAAGCAATTTAAATTAGGGAAAAGGACATTTATTTTTATCTTGTATGCGGGCATTCATAAAAGATCTCTTGTTTATGTGTTTTGCGTGAAGTAAATAAATAGAAAAATGCTTTCATAAATGCGGATTGAAATTCCTTGACTTTTTTTATTGCACGTAGCATCGCATTGGCAATTGCCGCTGTTGTTGTTGTTGTTTACAAGGATGACACAATTTCTTTTTTACCTTTACTACATAAGTTTCTAAAGAAAATGTAGTGTAAAAAATGACGGATTTTCTACTGTTCTACACTAATGGCTTATGTAGTGGAAAAACCATAAGCCATTAGTGTAGAACAGTGGAAACTAAAGAAATGCAAAACAAAACTTATATATTGATTTATTGTCTCTACCAATAAAATTAAATATTCAAATGAAGAGTGTACAAAATTAAAAAAGTTAACATCCAGGATAACTTTTGATTTAAACGGATTTTCAATCCTTGAAACTCAATCTCAACGGTTTGAGGATTGCCTAAACTTAAATATGCTAATTGATTAGAGAAAACGATATTTTAGGTCACGAAATCGGGCACAAAAACGTTCTCCTCTGAATAAACTTAAATTTTTTTTTGCTGGATTCAGATTTTTGATCCAGTGTAGATTTTTTATTTGAGTTGAATTGTGTAGATTTTAGATTTAAAAGCCTAGCCGCAATCTGGAAAATATGATTCTTTACTTTATTAAGAAGGGCAGTCGAAGGAGTTTCGACTTAGTATTATATTTTACGTAATATGTTCCGAAATTTATCTAAATGAATCGAAAAAACTGCACGCACGTTTTTTCCAGATTCGCTAAACAAAGCTTCATTGAACACTGGGAAATACTCAAAAAAGGAAATTAATCTTTAGAGGTCCAAGTTTTTGATTGCTCTCGTTCCTGATCTATTGCGACCATATTTTCCAGATTGTTACTTATTCCCGCTATTTGGAAGTCATAAATCTGAATCCGTCTTAAAGAAAGTTGTTTGATTAGTTAAACCAATAAAATGTTCTCTTAGTACGTGTAGTCATTAAATCAAAAGTTATTTAGGGTGATTCTTTTTCTTCGAGCCCTATACATTAAAAGTTGTACAAATAAATGCCATCTTCAAGAATTAAAGAAAAATACTGGTCTAAAGTTAAAGTTCTATTATTACAGTTCTAAAGTTAAGGTTCTTTTCATGCTGGGTTTACAACGTAAATCACGTGTGTTAAGCTATAATTTTATTCAAATTGGTTACAAAATTAATGTAAGTGCTAAGTTGAAACATATTTTCGTTCTTCATAAACTAGATTAGATGATAATATGATATTACATTACGATATTACATTCAGCACATTACTAAAACTGTAGCACATTCGCACTGTAATATTATTTGATGATGAATCAATTTTTTTGAGTTTATTTATGTGTCATCCATTTCCTTAAAAAATTTACCGTTAAGGATTCATCAGTTAAATGTAAGTATTTTTTTCTGCAATTAATTATTATTATTATAGTAACTAAATTTTGGAGAGAAAAATAATTTGCCCATATACTTAACATTCAGACTTTATCTTGTATGATATAAAATAGAAATTATGTTTATTGATGTAAGGTAAGGTGCACTGATTTTTATTTTAGAATTTAAGAAATAAACATTTATTAGTATTGCTCTAACAAGTTTAAAAAATGCTATATCTTTTATAATTTAGTCTTCTTTATGGTTTGACAAAATATCAGAAATTACTGCGATTAAGGTTGATGACTCATTATCCATTAATTATAGAATCGAGAGAAATAAAAGAGAATAAATTACATTTTTCAGATAATTTCCAGTAATTATATTTTTTATCATACATGTATATATTTGAGTAAGAGGTAACTACTTATAATAACTAGGAACTTAGTGATTAAAGATTTAAAAAAAGATATTAATGAATTTTGAATCATTGATTTTTAAAATCAGCTGTATAAAGGTGTTTGCAAACTCAATTTCCAACATACATCAATTAAGATCTATGTTTTTAATTTAACATACAGAGAATAATTATGCTATATAGATCCAGTTCATCATATAGTGATTTAAAAACAATCTTTTCATATATCGCTAGGTACCTTCTTACGCTACGTTCCTTAAATATTTAAGTTAAAAGTATATTTATTTAAAACGAAATAAACCCTAAATCATAAATAGATAAATATTTTAAAAGCGTTTCATATAAGCTGTGACGTTTGTAAATACGTTTGCAAAAATAAAATAAAATTTTATTAATTTTTTTCAATTGTCATAATGAGAAATTATTACAGATTCTCGAAATAGTTCGCCATCTTAAAGAATTTATGTAAAATCCTTTGCATTTTTAAGTTGCATAAATTATTATTTATAATAAATATATCAATATCTAACGTTCATGTTACTAATATGAAGATGTTAAATGGACGATATCTAATACAATTAAGGACAATAAGTAATTTGTCATTTCATCGATTGTCAAAAATAAGTAATATTTAAACTATTGATTCGGAAGATAAGAGGTAGTGCTCTTATGTAGGACTGTAGGTAACGTCTCTTTTGTTTTTAATTGACTCTTCATTTCCTTCAATTGTTTTCTTTTATTATTATTATTATTTTTGAATTTGTGCCAAGTACACTCGATATATTTGAGAGCATTTCCTTATCTAATACATTCCTGAGTATTTAAAAGGTATATTTCATCATTTGAAAATTTATTCTCAAGAAAAATCCTATTGATTTCTTATACTTCTGCAGTTAAAAATAATCTCTAGTTTTTTTTTTCAATTTCTATTATTATTATTTTTTTAAAAAGATTTCGTTTTGCGTTTTAGAACAAAAAGATTTATTTAAAGCTAAATTTAGCGAATTTTAAACAAAAGTATTTTCATGATTGAAAAAGTATATTATGAGAAGTATATTAGTATGATTAAAGCTTATTTTAATATGAAACCCAACTAAAACGCTTATTGAATCATTTTTGAAGAGGTGAGATTGCGATTTAAACATTTAAAAGTTCTTGAAATTAATTTAAAATTCATTAATTAAACTTAAAATTAATTAATTAAACCTAAAATTAAAAATTCTAAACATTTTTGTCTTAATTTTTAATCTGTGCATAAATTTTGTCTTTTTATATCTAAATGCAACTCTATAATCATACTTTTTATACTAGATTCTATAAGCAGCAAAATATTTAGAATGCACTGTCATATTAAAAATATCTTTTTGAAAAAAAAAGTTAGGCATTAAATGTTTGCACTCATGCTTACTACCAGAGAAAGAAAAAAAATTTATTTTAAAAAAAAAATTAAAAATTTATTTAAGTAATTTTTTATATTTACGAATTTATTTATTTCCCTTTAGTCATAAGTTAAAATAATATTATATTTTTCCGAAAGTTAAACTTAATACCAGAATTTTTTTATTATTAATTTTTAACTATGTGAAATATCAAGAACAGGAAAGAGTAATTTAAAAAAGATATTATGAGATTTTTTATCTCTCTTAATAATATTACTATTATTACTAGCATAGTTAACATAAACATTCCGATTGTTAAAAAAAATTTAATCAACACATCAGAACAAGGTTGAACTATATTCCAGAATATTTTTGTTAAATCATTCATAAAATATTTATGTGAAAATTAAAATACTTATATGTTTACACTTTTCCTTTGATATTATCAGCGATGATAACTGATAAAAAATTGATGCATGTTTATGGCAAATACGCGTTTTCATGTTCATTAAATGTTGATCTTTAAATAATTATTCCTCTTTTATTGCCTTACAAAGGAGATGGAAGGAAGTAAATGGAAATTTCTTGCTTATGTCAATCTTGATATCAGTTTTGATCATAGTATATAAATATTGAACAAATAAAAAGAGGCAAACATTTAAAAAAACCATTTGATGCAACTGATAACAACTGGTTTCAGAAATTGCTGTTTTTTTTATATTTTTTTATAGATTTTTTAGCGTTTTTAGTACTCGTGTTATCAATACATAAAATATTGATCTATATTAATTTACAATAAATGCTCTTACGGCAGTTAAACCAGTAATTAGTTTTGTTTAATTGTATACTGAGATTGTGTTAAAGCAGTATATTGACAAATCATACGCAACGCGAATAATGCCCAGAAAGAAATGAATTTGATTTGTCCTATTTTATGCATTTATAAAGTCTTAAAAAACTATTATAATCACTACAATCGTCCAAACTTAAAATACTGTCAAATTTTGGAAATGATTTTTTTTTTACGCAATTTTAATGATCAAATATTTTTCGTAACTATTATTTCCATTTGTAAAAAATAAATAAATAAATTTGAAACTCTAAATGAATGCAAATATACTGCATTAAATGAGTACAATTATTAATTTAAAGCGTAAATATCGAGTACATTATAAATGAAAATTATAATTTAAAATATTGTCATAAACATACTATTTTCATTTGTTAAAAGGTTGAATATTCATTTTCTGTCTTTACGAATTAGGCAAAGTCTTTGAACTAATAAATATTGGTAACGTTTCGCTCACTTTTCAAGTTTTCTATATTAATCAAATGTTTTTAAAATATCACCATGAAGCGGAAAATTATATAATGGGTTTGAACGCTTTAACTTTACAGTTGAAAAAAATGTAATGCATCATTAATGAATTAGAACATGGCAAAAAATAAATTAATTTAAATTAATAAAGAAAATTAAAAAAAAATTTCCCTACTTTTATACTATTGGTGAAAAATATTTTCCGCTTATAAAAAATAAAAGAATTGAAAAAAACCTTTAACCGAAACGTTTCTCTTAAAATTATTTTTTGATATCTATGAGAATGTAAAACGTAAATTCGTTTAAAAAGTAGTCTACAAAGACAATCTTTTTTCTGTACTTTTAAAAGTATTGTAGAAAATAGGGTGGAAAAATTATATAAATAAAGATTGCAAATTATTATTAACTGGAGTAAAGGTAAATTCGAATCTGACGAATCACAGCTGAGAAAGATAGATGTACGAAACTCAAATCTTGTTTGATTACCAATTGAAATTCAATGATGTTTCGTATAATCGCTTTTCTGCTCTGAATTGTTTCATCATGCAATCTAACAGGTTTTGGTTTCAATAGTGTTTAAACTTTTTCCTGTCTTAAATATTAATTTTTTATCCCTCATTTGTATACTTTTCAGACTGCATTCTAAAAATATATATCAAAGCCAAACCTTGATATGAATTATGAAAATCTTGAATATACTTCACTTATGAACTTATAGCCATATTCCAGTAGTTTTGACCATATTTATTTTCTTAGTGCACGATAAATTTTATAAATTTTATTTTCATAAGCAATTTTATCCAATTCTGTTTTTAATTATCATATTGCGTAAAGAATAAGATTTTTTATTCATTATGCGTGCTTTGCATTATTTATGAGGTATTTATTAGCATCTTACTCAATTTCACACTTTTTTTAATTAATTTCAATTTTATTAAAATTTATCAATTTTGAAAGTACGTACCGTACTCGTAGTTCCTTGTTATTTATTAACAACACTAAAAATATAATATGTACATTCTAGAACATTGTGTAATTTAATTTTCTCAAAAAGTGTAACTATAAAATGCATTACAAAAAATGTTTTTTTTTTTTATTTTAAATTTAATGTTTCAATAACTATCAATATTTTTTCATAAAAACTTTTTTATTCAAAGTACTAAGTGTTATCACGTAATGACTGAAGATTTGTTTTTCACAATTTTTAGGCAGTTCAAGTAATGTTCTTCATTAAACAATGTTTAATTCGTATTTTTTATGTAAAATGTTATTTTTTTTTAAACACCGATGCTCTCAAATTCAATACTAAAATAGTTTTCTTTTACTTAACCACCGTTTCATCATTTACAAGTTCGTTCGTTCTAAAAAAATCTTTTTATTGATTTGACAGTCTGACTGTTAATTTCAAAAATGTACCTAAGTGTGTTAGTGTGTTAATGTGTGTTAATAAATGTATACAACTTATTGAGCAACATTCCTCATGCAATTCATTTAATATGCTTTTGAAATAATATCGAAAATGCAGAAATAAAATTGAAAACTGATTTTTATATGTTATTTATTGAGTTTCCTCAAATTCTTTGCAGGTTTCTAGGAGAAAATAAAAAAGCTTCAGGGTGAGGGTTGAAAATCAAGACCACTTACATTCTATTTATTTCACGAAGCATTTTTGATTGGTCAAAATTGTTTAGTCAAGATACAAAAGATATACAATACATACAGGTAAAAACATATTTATCTATTTATTCTATAGAATTTTATCAAAGAAGTTGAAATCTTTTCCCTTAAAAAAATTATAAACAATAATTACTTTTTATTTGACATAATATAATTCTACCATTGTAGAAAAAATTAGTAGCAAAGCGTTTATAAAAATAAGTCGTTTTAATTATTTTAAAAATTGTGAGATAAAGGGAATAAATTAATTTCACGCAATATAAAATTTTCTAATCATTCCAGAATAAGCTAATTACATTTATTATTATAAATAAGCTTTGTTATGTTCATCTTTTACAAATATAATATATATATATATATATATATATATATATATATATATATATATATATATATATAATAAATAAATAAATACAAGAAAACACTAAGTAAGTTAAGAAAAACAATAAGTAACATTTTTCCGGTTTTTTAATTAACATTTCACTTTTTTTTTTTTTTTTTTTTAATAAAATGTTTTTTGTTGTTTTTTTACTTATTATTTCCCACCCCTTTTTTTCATATGTCTATAATTTTTCTTTGTTTTATTCTTCATTTTGAACTTATATATATATATATATATATATATATATATATATATATATATATATATATATATATATATATATTTGTGGGAGATAGTGCAGCATAGGAGTAAATGATGACGATAGTTTAATAAACATAACAATTTAATAGAAATAAAAAGATACGTAGAAGGATATAGCAGTTAGCATTATTGACATGTCTCGTGAGAGCTGCCTTCTCGCAGTGGTCTCCGGAATGCATGTGACTAAGAATTAGAGTGTTCTATGGTATAAAGTAAGAGTTAATTATAAATTCGGGAGTTTCCCTTCGGGACTTCCCCTTCTGGTCTGGCTGGCGCCTCTCAATGTCAAGAGGATGATGCAACTTCCTTTAATATTACAAGATGGTGGATGACGTAATGTTCGAAGTTGTTACACTATGGTATTGAAACCTACATCAATCGGCGATCCTGACATCAAAATGTCCTCATTTTCATCAGAATAGCTACCAGACACTGTTACCTGAAAAAAAGAAGAAAAACGAGAAAGCAAAGTATAAAAATATAAAAAGCAATTTTAATTAACTGGCCACGGTTTCATGTGGTCAGCTGAAGATGAAGTATTGTTCGGTCCATCGTGATTCCCGACTTTTTGCACATCATATCTATCATTCTTCTTCACTTTTGTGATTTGGTATGGACCGAAGAACTTGGGTCTTAATTTGAGACCAGATCCAAACTGAGTTCTCTGGATTGCAACTAAGTCTCCTTTTCGATATTCGTTGGCTTTCTTTCTTCTTTTATTGTACTGCCTGCGGTTCTCTTCTTGGATCTTCAAAATATTCTTTTTGGCTTCTTCTCGAATGTTCTCTCTATCTTGGATAAATGATTCCATGTGTTCTTTCTCCAGCATTTGTAGAATTTGTAAGTCCTCTTTTGTTTTCATTTTCACTCCGGTTAAAAGCTGGAAAGGTGTCATCTGAGTGCTCCGAGAAACTGTAGAATTAATGGTACGCTGTACTGTTGGAACAAATTTGTACCAATTAGTAGGATCTTTTATTGATAGTTTTGCCAGTATCGGTATGAGGATCTTATGCATTATTTCCACTTGTCCATTACCACGAGGAATGCCTGTTGTTATTTTCACATGTTCGATACCTTCATCTTGGCAATAAGTCTCAAAATCTGTTGAAGTAAACGCAGTACCACGGTCAGTAATTATTCGTGAAGGATTTCCAAAAGTTATTTGTTGAGTTTTTAACTTATCTATTGCCTCTTGACTTGACGTAGATTTGGTTGGGTAGAACCAAACAAACTTGGTAAAAGCATCTACCACGGTGAGAATATGTTTATAGTTCTTATTAGTTGATGGCATGGGGCCAATGAAATCGATATGGTAAGTATCTAAGGGAATATTATTTTTAGGAATCGGGTTCAAAAACCCTTCTCTTTTTCCTGCCTTCCTGTTTACTAATATGCACTCTACACAATTACTTACAACATTTTCAACACATTTTTTCATATCTGGAAAATAATAGTTTTGTTCAAGTACATCAAGAGTTTTAGTTATACCAAAATGACCTTTAGCATGTGTAGATTTGATAATGTCAGTTTGCATTTGTTGTGGAACCACTAACAAGTAATTATCATTCTCAAGCTTATATAAAACATTATTTTTTACCACAAAATCATCAATTGATTTATTTTCCAAAAGTTGTTTAATAGAGTTAATGTATTCATCATTTATTTGGTTAGTGACAATTTTAGAGGTTAGTTCATCACAAGTAATATGCATAATAGGATATCTACTTAAACAATCAACATGTTTCATTTGTTTACCTGGGCGATGTACAATTTCATAATCAAAGTCTTCCAAAAATAATGCCCATCTAGCAATTTTAGGAGTTAATTGTTGTTTACTCATAGTCTTTTGGAAAGCTGAACAGTCTGTTACTAGTTTAAATTTATTTCCCACCAAATAATTTCGAAATTTTTTCAAAGCCTCAATTATAGCCAACACTTCAAGTTCATAACTTGAATAATTCTCCTCTTGAGGAGTCGTTTTTTTACTCATATAGTGTATTGGGTGTAATTTGTTATCATCAGATTGCTGAAAAAGAATAGCACCATACCCAAATTTACTTGCATCGGTATGTAACTCAAGCTTTGCTCCTTGTTTAAAAATGTGTAGTACTGGATTTTCAGAAAGTTTTTGTTTTAGAGTTTGAAATGCTGTTTGTTGTTCTGGGCCAAAATAAAATACACTGTTATCCCGAAGTAAATCACTTAATGGTTTAGCAATTAAAGCATAGTTGAGAATAAATTTCCTAAAATATCCGGTTAAACCAAGAAAACTCTGCACCTGTTTAGTAGACTTAGGTACAGGAAAATTTTGAACAGCTAGTGTTTTTTCGGAAGATGGTTTAATGGTACCGTTCTCAATAATATAACCCAAAAAGTTAATTTCAGACATCAAAAATTGGCATTTCTTTAAGTTAAGTTCTAGTCCATATTCGGATGCAGTTTGCAATACTCGTTTTAACCTGTTCAGTGCGTCTATTTCACTCTCTGCGGGTATGAAAATATCATCCATAAAAATGACGACAACACCTTCTCTAAGAAGATCACGGAACACATAATTGATGTACCTCTGGAATGTACTAGGGCTATTACATAACCCAAATGGCACTTTATTAAACTCATACTGCCCATCAGGTGTGACAAATGAGGTGTACTTTTTACTGTCCTCGTCCACATCTATATGGAAAAACCCATTTCGAAGATCAATTTTGCTACAAATTTTAGAACCCTGTAATTGGTCTAACACATCTTCAATAAGAGGTAAGGGGTATCTGTCTTTAATTGTTTTTGAATTTAATTTCCGGTAATCTATGCATAATCTTAAGCTATTATCTTTCTTTTTGCAAAGAACTATTGGGGAACAATAATCAGAGCAACTCTCTCTAATTATGTCTGTTTTTAACCATTCTGATATCTGATCATTTACCTTTTGTTTCTCAGAAAAAGATAAACGTCTAGCTCTTTGACATACTGGGACTTCATCTTTTAAAATAATTTTCATTGTTAACTTAGTGTCTTTAATTTTGTTTGGCTTGTAATTATTAATCAACGCTGTCAGTTCATTTCTAATACAAGGGTCATTAACATGTGATAAATCAAGTTCATCATTACTAGACACATTGTTGATATTAAATAAAAAACATTCACAAGAGCAAGAGTCATTAATATTGAAACAAGAACATTCATAAAAATCTTCACTCTTAGAAGTTTTGGTTTGAGTATTTACACTTGAAGAAAGCTGACCTAGTTTTATTAATTGCTCGTAAATCGTTGAATTTATTATTGCATCTACTTTAAGATCATCCGAAACAGCGGCGCTGACCTTCAACCCTGACTCATTGGGATATAAAGACATATGGATCTGTATAAGTTTCGCTTTCCGTTCATCTCCAAAACATGACGTCAGCATTATATTAGATTTAGGAAAATCTTTTATTTTTATTTTATTTGAATTAATCACAGATATTTGAGCCCCAGAATCAATTATGGCCTTCACCGGGTGATTTCCATTCAAATAAATCTCAGCATACTGTAACTCGTGTTTAAAATTATTTTCTCCAGATGGTTTGCAGGAATTTACACTAAATCTTTGATTACTTAAGTTATCATTTATTGTTTTGGGAGGGTCGATTTCGAATGCTTTGTTTTTCGCTTCTAATAAAAGCATTTCTTTCTCGAGTCTTTCTAATTTTAGTTTTTCTAACTCAACTTGAATTTCGCTTTGTTTAAGTTCCCTGTCTGCTGCCTGTACTCTTTCTTCTACAGCGTTAGCTATCAAATTTTTGACAAATTCAGAATCATTCTTAAATATTTCGGAACATTCAATTTTTTCTTTTAATTTAACGATATTATCGCTGCTGTCTGCGATGCCTCCTATTTCCTCTAATACTTTTACTAGGTCTTCTTTCTTTGAATTTTTATACATTTTTAAAATTGAAAATTTCCTACCTTGATTGAAGAGACTCTCAGTGTCCAATGGTAATCCAATGTTTTTCGATTCGTTGATTCAAACCAGATTCGTATCCCTTTTCGTATCCAAGGATTTCACACTGCACTTCCACGGAAAAGTTGACTGCCTTGCTGATTAGCACAGGATATTCCAATAATTTCAGGAAAGTTCGAAAGTTTCTGGATCAATTCTGTCCTTCGCGACAGAAGTTTCTGGATCAATTCTGTCCTTCGCGACAGATCCGGTTATTTCTGATTTGGGAAAGTTCAGGTCTCTGCTGCTGCTTTTCTCCAGTCGCTGATTTTTTGCTGCACTTCTCCCCTCTCGATCACTATGACTCCTGAAAATTCGTGGATTCCAGCTGCTTTTGCTGCACTTTGATAAATCGCTCCTCCACGAGCGTAGAATTTCGGTGAACAGTTCAGTGATTCCCCTACTCGGGATTTAAAATAGGAACAAAATCTGGATCTCCTTCTCGAGCGCAGAATTTTGCTTTCCTTTTTTTTTTTCGATGAATGTCCCCTTCTCGGGATTTCTAAAGTCACTTGGCTGAAAAATATCCCCTTCTCGGGATTTCGAAGTAGTTGGTTAAAATCCCCTTCGCGGGATTTCAGAGTTCGGAAATAGTTACAGCTCGCCGTTCAAATTCCGGACGAAAGCCCCCATTATTTGTGGGAGATAGTGCAGCATAGGAGTAAATGATGACGATAGTTTAATAAACATAACAATTTAATAGAAATAAAAAGATACGTAGAAGGATATAGCAGTTAGCATTATTGACATGTCTCGTGAGAGCTGCCTTCTCGCAGTGGTCTCCGGAATGCATGTGACTAAGAATTAGAGTGTTCTATGGTATAAAGTAAGAGTTAATTATAAATTCGGGAGTTTCCCTTCGGGACTTCCCCTTCTGGTCTGGCTGGCGCCTCTCAATGTCAAGAGGATGATGCAACTTCCTTTAATATTACAAGATGGTGGATGACGTAATGTTCGAAGTTGTTACACTATGGTATTGAAACCTACATATATATATAAACTTAAAAATAAGAAAAATGATGAGATTTCAAAATATTTTAACTTAATTTAATATTTAACGTTTAAACTTGTCTACATTAACACACAGAATTCCTAAAGAATTAACTTCTAAGGATTTTATGGTTCTAAAATGAAGCAAATAACCGAACGACTTTTGATAAATTCATGAAGTTTATTAATAATAATAATAATAAAAAACAATAAGGACATCCATCTAAGTAGCAGTTAAACTTTTTACCGTAGCATGGCGCTGAAACCGTCTTGATTACCCTTCGCGAAACCTATTACGTAGTCTAACATTAGAATGGAAACTTTTTATACATTTCTTTGTGCTATGTTATGTAGAGATAAGGTTTTTGTTGAGTTTCTTTTGCTTAAATTATAGAACGAAGCATTGAAATAAAATAAAGTTTTAAAAAAAACTAACAAAAAATTACGCTTGTTTAATCATTGAAATCTAACAATTTCAAATTACAAAATCTAAATATTTTTAACATTTAATACAAGTGACCCTTAAAATTCAAGTTGAATTCCGACCGAGAAAATGTACGCTATTTTAAACAAATCATTAACCTACTTTTTTTAATTGAATATATAAATCTGGTGCTTATTGTAGCAACATGACTTCTTCCAAGGAAATAAAAAACAAACACAATAGATTTTCTTAAAGAATGGCGTGTATAAAGACATCAATTTCGGAATCTGTGATACCATAAGGTTACACTAAAAGATATCATCAAAAGAGTTACGATTAAGTTAAGTAGACATTACCTGATCCGAGACAGGTAGTAAAGTCTGTGCTTCTCGCAATGATATGGCATTTTAATGATGAAAAAAATTTTCTCGTTATTTTTATTTTTATTAAGTTTAGAAATTTTTTTTGCCTCGAAAAATTGAGGTCGTAAGTTTTTTTTAGCAAATCATTACCAGTATCAAAACTAAGTAAGAATCTTGTATGCAGCTACCTTTGTTCTCGAATTGTTTTACATAGTATTTTAATTAGTATACTTTTTTTTTTTGATTAAGTCATAAAATTTTTTGCGTGATGGATTTGTTCAAAATTTACATTTTCCGCATGCGTTTATTATGAATATCTTGCCTATGATTTTTAATGAAGAAACATTTAATATTATTATTACATAAAACATTTTAAGTTTAATTTTTTTAATAATTTAAACAAATAATGATAACGATCATTTTAAGTTTCAAAAGTTATTTAAGTTATAAAGTATGTTATAAGAGTTATAAGAGTTATAAAGTTATGCTAAGTTATATAAGTTTTTAAAGTAGAAACAAACACTAAAATGAGGATGCAAAATATACACTGCAAAAAAAACAAGCTTTTTCCGAATTAAACAAAAATGCGTCAAAATAGCTTCGAAATAATATCGCCGAATGTAAAAGCCTATTTTACTCGTTGTCGAGTACGTCCTCAAAACAGCATATACTCATTTTTCAGTGCCTACCTTCTTTTAACGACACAAATTAATCAAACTGTGTATATGATGTTTCTTTTTTATACTAGGCATTTTGCACGAAAATGAGTATATGCTGTTTTGAGCCCGTCACTACACTCAATAATGAATACATAATGTTTTCCGATTCTACACTATGTTGCTTATATATTTTGACACATTTTTGCTCAATTTTAAAATACTCTTTTTTGTGTATCGTATATACACAAATCAACATGTATACAACGTGTATACAACGAAGTATGTATCGTATATACAACGAAGAGGAGAACGTACATAGTGGACACCCTAAAGTTAGGTGCAGTGTTATACTTTCAGAAAAATCAGCTCAACGTTAAACCATACTATCGACTTCGTGAATCATTGATAATGAAACATTTACAGCAAATTTAATTATGCTTTAATATAACCTTGTTTTCTCTTAAATTTAACCACACTGTAAAAAAAAGTGTTTCTCAAAATGTGTTAAATTAGCTCGAAATAAATATAGCCGAACATGAAAGCCCTATGTGTTCTTCATCGAGTATAATGGCATGCTCAAAATAGAAGCAGCTGAAAATTCATCTTCATGTGTAGATAAATATGAAGGGATTGTAAGAAAGTGTGGATTATATAAAAACTTTATTTATTCGTGAAGTAAATTTAGAATGAAGGTCAGTGCTGCAAGCTTTTATCTAATTAGATTTACTTTTCGAAATTTCGATCATAATAAACTAATAAATGTTGAACTTTGTCCCTTTCGAGGATGAAGTATCATTTTGAACATGTCAATATGCTCAACAATGAGTAAATGGGTTTCCAAATTCGACCATATGTATCGCAGAGCTATTTTTACATATTTTTGCTCAATTAAGAGAAACCCTTTTTTACAGAGGAATTGTTGTATTTATTAGACAGACTGTTGTATTTATTAGAAACTGTTGTATTTATTAGAAAACCACTAAAAGACTGGAATTCTACTAGTTTTTTTAGTAATACCTACAGTTTCTTTTTAAGTTGTATAACAGGATCATACTTAGAAAGACTCATCGACTTCCTAAGTAACCATACCAAGAAACTGTTAGTAGCATTATAGACATTTCTCTTGTATGCTTAGCAAGAAGCATTTAGTACGTTTACTAAGGAACGTTGTGTAAATATACAAGAAAAAACATTTGTAACACAATTAAGAAATCTTTAATTCTCCAATCAAAAACAGTGCTAAGCAAATATATTTTATTTATTAGTACACATACATATGCAGGCTTGTGTACTCAATTACATAAATACGGTTTATAATCCTTAGTTAAGTAGAAGAACAGATGGAACAATTCAAAGAACAGCGAGAAGGTACATCAAGGGTTACGGCGTGATTTAAACCCGCTACCTTCACGCGTTAGCGCTATTATCGGCGTGTTTGGCGGTCCCCGTAGTATGCAAAATTTATGCTAACATGATTTTTCAAATCTCTTTCGCCAAGAAAAATAAAAAAGCCGCGTTTTAAATGCCTTACACGAAAAACAAAGCTTTCATTTTACACTATGTATAACATCTGGCATTGAAGAAGTATCTGGGCTTAAGAATGGATAAATAACTTAAATTTTTTAAAAGTTATTGAAAATTTTTTAAAATTTGCCAAGTTGGCGGCATTTATTTACCAAAATGAAAATTATCAAATTAATGGCCTTTTTCTCAGTTTTTGCAAATTTTTTTGAACCCAGATAATACATCATTGGAATAAATTTTTATGTATTAGAAAATTAGTCCTCAAATGCTTTTCCTTTTTTAATTGTAGCCTTTCTCCCTATTGACGTTTTGAGCCTTTTTCAAAAGAAAGCATAAGTAGCGCTCACTATAGGTGAGCTAAACTTGATCTAATAGTCATAAGTAACTGTTGCAAACTCATATCAGTTATGAAAATGGCATATTATTCGCAAAAAATCAACATTTTACACGACGACGCAGCCTTAATTCAATAGCGCCAACCTTAATTTAATCTCAAGTATTTCGAAGTAAACATTAACTCACGTTTATTTTCTGGAACATTCCATTCTTATAGTTTGATCTTTTATTCAAAATGTTCCCCATAATTTTAGTTTGATTCAAATTCTTAACCAGAGGAAACCAAAACTTTTTACTTTTTTATGAACTTAGTAAAAATGTTTTTCAATCCTTTGAATAATAAATATAGAGAGTCCATGATGTGACGTTTTCTAACGTGTAGATCATTTAAATTGCTAGAGAATTTAGTAAATTTTAAGATAAAATATCTCAGTTAAATATAATTTCGTGTCATAGTATTTATTTTTTTTTCAAATCAATGCATATTTTCAAGTTTTGGCTAAATTCAATTTTTTTTAACTTTCCTTTTGAATTCCACTAGCTAGGAGTTCACTATATCAAAAAAATTGAAACAAAAAATGATAACAATTTTAATTTCAAAACGCTTCAACTTGAGAATGGCGGTTCCAGGTTCTTCCCGGTTCGTTCAACTTCGTACATACACATCTTTTCAATCACTACACATGCTTTCTTCCACTTTGTATTCATTATACACCTTGTTCTTTTTTTTCCAGATAACTAAGAAGAATGTCTTGTTTACCTTCTTCCGTTGAAACCGTGTCTTCTGATGACAAACGTCTTATACAGATACGACACAACAGAACATTCAGCTACATTTACAACACTTTATTTCGCAGTACAGATTCGTGGATTTTTCCTGCATTGTTCGTTATAGCTTCAGGAAGTCTATGTCGAATGTTGCTCAATGGAATCCATATGTACGTCAACTCAAAGACGTAATAACTTTTCATCTAAATGACTTTGAACTTTGAAGATGAACTAACTGTAAAATATAAATATGAAGCATTTGGTTTTTAAAGCAGCTCAATTATTTTAAAAGAAAGCATAAATAATTAAAACTAGTTATTGAAAATCTCCATTTTTTAATGGAATATTAAACAGAATTCAATCACAAAAATATTTTCTTTTCTTGAGAACGCACAGCTCAATCAAAAAAAAATTTATTTTTTTACTAGATATTATTTTTTATTGACTGCTTTCCGAAATGAATTTTTTTTTTTATTTAGATTTTTTTATGTCGTAGACTTAGATTGCCGTATCGAAAGGATACAAACCAATTTTTCGCTTTAATTTTACTTAATTTCCCTAAAATTATTTTACGAATTTTGCTTTTAACGTATAGCAAAACAACGAATACAAATCAAAAATACAAAATAGGGAATCTAATAGAATAAAGATGTCTAAAATGATATCCTTTACCTATGCACTGGAAATCAATGATCATTCAGTTACAGAGCAGCCAACAGGAAAACGTTTTCTATTTGTGTAGGAATACGAATAGTCTAATGGGAATAATGCAAACAACTAGTTGCCATTCACAACTACAAAATTGCGACAATTAATTGATTTGATCCACTCAGTGATATAGTTCTGCCTCTGTCTCGGATTTCTCTATGATATAATTTTTCATAATGACTTGAACTATCACCCCCCAAAAATTAGCAAAATAATTTCGGTGTGTCTTAAATCATGATCTTTTAAAATACAATTTTCTTTTTTTTCCAATTTACAAGAAAATTTTATTGCTTTTTCCGGCGACAACCTAAAAAAAAATTCGAAAATGTATTTAGCTGATTTTAAAACCAAGCGTTTCATATGTGTTGTCATATGTGTTCAGCCAATGTGTTCAGCCTATGTGTTGTCTGAGCACTACGTCGTATACAAAACTGCAATACTATGAATAAATTTATTGTAACAAAATGGAAGTAACTGACTGGACGTTACTGCAATGATGCGTTTGCTGTGTTGTTACAATCTGAGTACTCCGGCTCTGACGGCGATTACAAATGTAATCCATTACTATTTTTTTATTATACATGATCTACGATTATACCTTGTTTAATGCTACGCAATTACTAACAGTTTTCTTTACTTTTATTTTATGTATGTTTAGTATAATAAAGATATATTTCGTATTTACATTTCATGGTTTTTCAATGCTTCAAAAAAATTTTTTTACTTGAACTTTAGTAAAAAATCTATTTAATAAATAATGCTTAAAAACAAAAGAATATTACTTTTAATTTCAATTTTAAAAAATTTATTAACGAAGAATGCATTTTTTTGCTTACATATTTTGAGTTTTTTATTGCACTAAAATAGAAAAAAATAAAAATAAATAATAAATGTATAAGAAAATATTTTATTATTTTATATGTTACCGATTAATCGCATTTCCTAGCCAATCTGCAAATTAACTAAGGAGATCCATTAAAGTGCAAAATTTAGAGTTTCGCGATTGACCCAGGAAATGTGCACATTATGGTCACCGTATATCGTTAAAGTTCAAAAGTTTATTTCTTTTATCCTAATAGCTAATTTATTGATTGTTTGTATCGACTTAATTCTTTCAAACTCTTTACGATTCTTCATGATTTTTCATACTTATAAATATCGAAAAATAAATAAAGTTATGTTAATTCCCTTAATTGTATTCTCTTGATCTCCAATTGGTTCTTTGTATTTAATTTGTAAAGGGAATGATAATTGATTGATTGATTCTATCAACTATTGCATTGATAGTTTGAGAGTAGTAACTTGATGATCTAAGCAGCGAAAAATAAATAAACTACAGTATGCTAATTTGAGATCAAACTCAAAATTGGGTTGGCTGTTCACAAACAGTTATAAAATAAAATATAACTATTGAGTCTTGTGAAAATAATAACAAGAAATGAAAAATCGTAACCGGTGTTTCTTTTTGCTCTATCTGTTTAGAGATTTTAAAAAAAAAAAATCTGTCAGAATATACGCAAAAACTCACAATGATTAACGCAGCAGTTCCCAAAAGGTGTTACTTAGGGTTTCGTGGAAGGATGGCAGGGGTTCCGTGAGTTAGGACATTTTTAACCAGCAATAATGATATTTATTTCCAATAAATAATGCACAATTTATTTAATACTGTCCTTATTTAATTGAACTTTGTTGTGTCAATTGCGAAGGAAAAAAAATGTAGCAAAATTTTAAATTTATATGTACATTTTTCAATAACAATATATTTCAAAAATTAAGATTAACGCACTCACAATGATTAACGCAGCAGTTCTCAAAAGGTGTCACTTAGGGTTTCGTGGAAGGATGGCAGGGGTTCCGTGAGTTAGGACATTTTTAACCAGCAATAATGATATTTATTTCCAATAAATAATGCACAATTTATTTAATACTGTCCTTATTTAATTGAACTTTGTTGTGTCAATTGCGAAGGGAAAAAAATGTAGCAAAATTTTAAATTTATATGTACATTTTTCAATAACAATATATTTCAAAAATTAAGATTAACGCACTCACAATGATTAACGCAGCAGTTCCCAAAAGGTGTCACTTAGGGTTTCGTGGAAGGATGGCAGGGGTTCCGTGAGTTAGGATATTTTTAACCAGCAATAATGATATTTATTTCCAATAAATAATGCACAATTTATTTAATACTGTCCTTATTTAATTGAACTTTGTTGTGTCAATTGCGAAGGAAAAAAAATGTAGCAAAATTTTAAATTTATTTATTTCAATAACAATATATTTCATGAATTATGAAAAGGTTACGCATTTATAAGAATCGAATAAATATTTGTCATTGAGCTTGTTAATTCGAGAAATAAAGTAACTAAATTCAAGATTAAATAATTACGTTATTCTGATAGCTAATTCTCATCTCTTATATCAGTCTTTCTTCTCTTTTTTTTAAACCATAATTTAATTCAAACATATTTCAAACCTTCAAACCAAAAACCACAAGTTTTATTCATTTTCAGCATCTGCATACACCAGAAAAAATCATAACATTGAATATTTAATTCTACAAATTAAAAATATTCGAAAATAATTGAAAGTCTTTTATATTGATAGTATACTCACAGCTCCTAATGAACTTTTTTTATATAATGCTGGGGGTTTCGCCAAAATAAGTTCAATCATTTATGGTTCCTTATCCATATAATGTTCCATATCAACATATCCTTATAACCGCAGGAATAATGCATTTTTTATATCGTAGAAATGGTTCAGTCGCTTAGAACAATGGAAAACAAATATTTACTAAGTTTTAACAATATTTATTTTTAAAATATTTTTAAGTAAATTTATATTATATAATATTTGTTATTAAAAAAAGTGCAAAACTTTTTGCTGTTGGGAAAGATATGACCAGTGTTCTTTAGTTTAAAAGTCATTTAAACGAAATGTAAGCTATAATTATTTCTATTTTGATTAATATTTTTGTTATTGCTTTTTAACCTTTTGAAGCAGATGTCGATTGTCTCTTTTTCTATATTTTTTTAAGATTTAACAAATTTTGGTACTTTTTAAGTATAAGAAACAGTCTAATAGTCACAAAAAAATCTATTAGATTATCGGAATTATATTGGTACTAAAATATAAAATTCAAATAAAGCAAATTTAAAAGAGAAAAATTATTGTTTAGAAGTGAGTTGTGTTTTGAAAATTTTACCCTTTGCGCAGAAAAAGAAGTATTTCATGCTGTATTTGGAAACCATTAATTATTAAAATGCTAAATATGATATTTTTCATTCATTTTGACTTAAATTATACAAAATAATAAAAAGAAGTATGAAAGAAAATATTTAACAAAAATTCTGAGTTAATTTATAAGGAAAAAATGAGAAAAAAATATCGACCAAATTACGGTAAAAAGTACCGACATTTAAGTGTATCATCCGTAAAATCCTTTTTTACCGTAAAATATTGTACCTTATTATTCAGTGATTTTCAAGTAATTATATTAGTGAATATCGTTTTTTTTTTTTTTTTTTTTTTTTTTTTTTCATGAACCGGTAAAAATTATTTTACGGTAAAAGTAGCGGC
Source organism: Parasteatoda tepidariorum (assembly GCF_982258835.1). Classification (NCBI taxonomy): domain Eukaryota; kingdom Metazoa; phylum Arthropoda; class Arachnida; order Araneae; family Theridiidae; genus Parasteatoda; species Parasteatoda tepidariorum. Next base: position 54,453,092 of record NC_141762.1, read on the forward strand.
ACTCTGAGTACTAGTACTTTTTACCATAATTTGATCGATTCTTACGGTCCACAAAAAATACGAAACTGTAAAATGCTATATATTTTAAATAAAACATAAGAAAAAACATAAACATAAGAAAAAAGACTATTTTAAAAAATTTATAGTTCCAAATTAAAGAGACATTTATCTTTTTGAAAATAATTGTCGTCCTTTGATGGTGATATCTGAGTATATCCCTGCATAATTAAACAATTGCTACACAACCATAATTAAACAATTTAAACAAACAAAATTTTTGTTATAATACCATTTATTTGACTTTTAAATATTTTAAGTACATAAGCTTTAATATTCGTTTATTTACATGCTGCAAAATTAAGAAAAATAAAATAAAAATGGGAAACCTTCTTGTGGGGAGACTGAACAAAATTTCTAACGAAACAGTTTTACGAAAAAAATAATTTTAAAAAAAAGCTGTGATTTTTCAGCAGTAAAATTGCAGTAGGCTGTGGTAGGCATAGACATAGTTCCGCAAACTGAAGGAGTTTTTTTTTCAATTAAAATAATAACAAGTGTTTTTTTTTTTTTTTTTTTTTTTCTCTCTCCTCTTTCAAATCTATTACTCATCTCAATAAGTCTAACTAAACTTCGGCAGTTTGCAAAAAGCCGGATTTTCCAATTCGCCTGCGACCTTTGCAACAAATATAATATTTTCAGATACTTGCTTTTAAACTTTACAGTGGTGCTGCCATCTGTTGTCTGTATTACGGTTTGAAACATATCGGCTCCACATATTTCGGTTATATAAGAAAAATTGCATTTCTTTTATTCTTTTTAAAAAATTTCACGTTTTTCTGTCACCTATTTAATACTAACTTAACAGTGATTATCAAGCTATCATATTTATTCATATATTAATAATACATATTATAGCTTTTACATGTATATTTAATTTTCTGCCTTTGAGAAATTATGAAATAAAATATAATAAACGATTACTTGTCGAAACACAAAATTTTTTAAAGTGTTTTGATAATTTTAAACTATTTGATCTGATATTGATTTTTACGTTTTTTTGCATTATTCCAAAAATTAAATAATTTCAATTTAGATTTTTATTCTTCTATCGAGATCATAATAATTTAAATAATAAGAGGCAATGTGCAATGAAACCATATGTTCATCAAACGCGGTTAAGCAATAAAAAAAAAAAAATAAAATAAAAAAAAATTATATGGTATAAATTATAAGTTATTATTTAAATTTACAAAAGGAAAGAAATTAGAGAGAAGTTATTGACTGACAGTTGTGCTTCCACCTGTTGAAGCGACAAAACACGTAGTCACTAGCTTGGCATATATTTAATAGAATTAGTTCCAGATCACTAGAATTTAAGAGTAATTGTCCTTAAAATTTTAAAATACTTCATTTCCTAACTTTCATATAAAATGTATTTATTTATTACATGAAACAAAATTTGAAATTTTAGAATAATTTTTAACAAAAAAAAAATTTTTTTAGAAGACAAGGGAAATTTTAATTACCATTAATAAAATATTAGCTAATATAGGCTCTGGTCTTCTATAGAAGACCAGAGCTATAGTGCGACCATGAGAAAATAAAAATCAACTCAGCGACAATCATTAAGTTTATGTTTTATGGTAAGCAATCTGAATACAGTGAAATAAATGTTAATTTTATAACAGTAAACAGTCATTAAATTATTCGTCAACGATGCCATTTTGAATTTTTTTACTTTTATCCCAGTAAGCGATTTTTTTTAAATACTAATTTTATAAAATCTATAATTTATTCCATAATGACCATTCTGCCCTATATTTCTATTGCTATAATAAGTTTTTTTTTTTTTTCATACATAATGATTCAAAAAAGATGTTTACTCACTTGGATCAATAATTTTTTAATTGTTGAAAGTGGGAGAAATTTTACAATAAGTCTTTTTTTTAAATTGTAACTATTTTAATGAAATGCTCAGATAAAAATATTAAAAAAATGTTTTGCGAATGTTTTTTTAAATAGTTAAAATTGAAATCAAAAATAATAGTAAAATTGTTTGTAATATGATAAAATTTAAATTATTTTTACAAAAATTGATATGCATTAAAACATTTTATACAACAATTTCTACTATTAATTTATAAAAAAAATTTCTAGATTAAATGATCACTGAATTCTTAAGAAAGAAAAGAGTAACAGCTTCTCCACTTCGCAATTTTACAAATCAGATGCACATTTTATTCTTGATTTTACTAAAAAATCTTATTTGTTATTTTGATTGAAAAATTTAATACATAAAATATAAATTTTAATATTTTTTTAAGTTTATAGTCATCAAACACATCGCACAGTTGAGCATGTATAATTCGAAGTGGATGTTAATACCCCTCCAAATCAAAGCATTATTAAAATTTGATCTTTTTTATGTTACGATCTGTTGTTCATATTACAATTTAAAACATATCGACAAGCCTTACTATATATTTTGGTTACTACTATATATTTTGGTTACATTGGTTTACATTGTATGCCCGGTCTGCGCAAGTTGAAGGATTTTTTTATTCAATTAAAATATTTTTAAGCCTATTTTCCTTATTATTATTATTATTACTATTATAATTATTTGATGATCTCTTTTAACTTTTTTATACACAACAGATACTTTTTCCAAATACCAGAAACATATTATAAAAGACAAACCACTACAGCCAAAATAACTAAAAAAATAATAATAAAAAAAACGATGAGCTATTGTTACACATTTGGGCCTTTACACCTTCTCCTATTACTAGCGTCACGACAGTTTCCCATTCTTATAAAAACAATTAAAGGCTCGTAGAGCTTAATTTCTTCATTTGAAATAAAAGTAAATAATATCTGAGCTGAATACTCGAGGCTCTCTTTTTAAAAGTCTGCTTTTCTAAATATACTAAAATAAATTCTATTTCTTGTAATGAAAATAAAGGATGAACATTTACTTCTTAAAAATATCACTAGATGGTAGCACTAATTACTGTAGTTAATAGTTTCAGAAGTTTTTAACTCATAGAAATCAAAGATATCGATTTACTATACTATAAAATTTTCGTTTCTATAAAGTGGGCTCTCTACTCTCCCTTTTGCGATGATATAGGATGAAAACTATTTTATGACTCGTGTATAGCAGGAAAAAGCAAGTTTTGTACATTTTATTCTTGAATGCAATAATGAAAATCTTCTTTTTTAATCATTGTCACTAGATAGCAGCATCATTAGAAGAAGGCGACTCGTATGGAATTTTATATACGTATTTAAAGGTCGAGTGGTGCCTCTTATTTTTTCCCCTTTTCCAAATTCTTATCTTAAATTATTGTGCTGCCATTTATTTTTCATTTTATGATTTAAAAATATCGACGTGCCCATACCAACAGGATATTTTCGTTAAGCATCTACGTTTTTTGAATACTTTTAATCTTTACTCAAAGTTCTATCACTTATTTAACTTGCGGTTGATTATCTAATTATTCACATTTGATGGCTTTTACGTTCACATTACTTTTTGTAATTTAAGAACATTGAAATAATATACATTAATTCTTGTTTTGTGAAAATGTTTTGTTAGCTGTAAGCTATTCACACAGTAAGTTGCATCTTTAAAAAAATTCCTCCTAGCATTAGCATTAATTTAATATCACTAAAAAATTCTGTTAATATTGTGTCCATACTAGTCACATGGAGTCATGAGTTCATTTAAACTAATTATTAGTTAATTAAGAAGAAGAGAATCAAACGTGACTTATAAATTAATCAATAATATAACTTTTCCTATTTGAAATAACTAAGAAAAAAATAGTCTAAAGATGCAATTAAAGTAAAAATTAAAAAACTACTTTTCCACAGTAAAAAAAAAAATTTTTTTTTTGTTGTTATTTGTTACTTGACAACATGGAATAACATATGAGATAGTAATACAATTTTGCCATTTCACCAAAATGTACAGGAAATTTTTGAATGATGAATAACAGCGTTTTTGTCAAGATGAAAAAAAAAGTTGGAAAAATAGATAAATGAAATGATAAAAAGAAAAAAAAATGAAAAAAATTGAAAATTTAAAAATTACAAATCTAACAATATCTAAAAAATAGATTAATAAATCTTATTGATATTTTCGAATAATTTTAATAAAATGAATATCAACAGTGAATGTGACAGCAATCATCGTCTAGTAAATATTTTAAATTGAAAATGTACTTAACCGAAAAGAAACTACTTACTTTAATCATAGTTTACTAATATTTGTTTCTTACATCGATTCAGAGCTTGCATTACATTAACCGTTTTCCAACTGGAATATTTAATTGACTAAATATTAAGAGTTAAAAATGGTATTAAACCGAGGAGAGACTACTTAAATTAAACATAGCTTACTACCATTTCTTTTCTCGCACAAACTCACACCATAATAACCCCTTGGGGACGGGTGATTCTTAAAAGCACTCGTACAAAATCAGAATCAGGATGTAAGTAAATAAGAAACGGTAGCTTAAATGTAGGCGTTGCAAATTTGACAGACTTACTTTGCTTTTACTTTAATTATTGTTAGTTTAATCATATATATAATCATGGTTAGTTCAAAGTATAACTAAATAATTTTATTTTGAACTAAAGTAATGGTGAATTAAATAAATCAAACAATCATAACCCCGCCCACAAATAAACTGCTAAAGAACTACTTTGGTTACCAGTTTTATCTTTTTACCCTGATTGATACGGTCTTATGCTGGCACGTATTTGTGACAGTCGGCGCGAAAGGGTTAATAAGAATACCAACTGCTCCGCATTCTGAAAAAATTTTAAAAAATAAATCGAAAGCTAATTATTTAAACTTGTGGAATAAAGATAATTACGTTCACTCTTTAAAAATGAAACCATGAGAAACCTGCTCGCTTTATTTAAATAAACTGGGCGCCTGGGCCACGAAGCGACCCCTATCCCATTCATCATTAAATTACATACAGTAAGGTAAAGTACATTGATTTGGCAAACATTGTGGTAGCCATAATAAATCAAACCGTTTACTTGAGAAATAATAAAAAAATGAAAAAATCCGATGTGACAAATTGACGTTTTTACATAACATTAGAAATATTGATTGTAGACTTAAATTAAAAATAAAGATAAAACATGATTTTATAAGTACAATAATTGATTTTTGAAAAATGAAAGACATAATTGATGAATGAGAAACCTGCAAGGAGCTTAAATTTCATATGATGCTTTAAATTTTTGATATGCTGTGGTAGCAATATTGCTTAAAATGAAAAATACTAAACTAAAAATAACTTCAATTTCATTACCAAGAGAAGATATTTTTTTACAAAGCGGAGAAAGTTGGCATCTTTGTAATAACCATTTTGCCCCTAAACTAAGGTTTTGCAACAGTAGGATAAACGTTTTAATGAAAAAATGGTAGCTCATTTATGAGTAAACTAAGTTAATATTTTATTCATTTTCCTGACAATAGTGTGGTTTCAAAATCAAATATAAATTTCTTACTATTAGTAAAATATTCTGGTGCAACCAATTTTGTTACCAATCTTTATTATTTTGAAAAAGGGATATGCTTAAAAAAAAAAAAATGGAACAAGCCGTTTATCCATTTTTCTTCACCCTTTTACTGCTACGAAATTTCCGTAGTTTTAGCAAATATTTTTCAAAGTTAATACATTTTATAAATGAGAATTAAAAGAATTTTGTAGACCACTATATATAATTAATTAGAACAGATCAAGCCTGCAGACTTTCACTCATTTCAACAATGACTTTTCGAAGTGGTAGTAAAATACGAATTATTCATTTAAAGTAAGACATTTCTATATTTTGCTGGGGCGCTTAATAACACCAGTTAAAGATTATTATGCATTTATGTTTAATTTATTCATTTTTAGCACTAAGTTAAAATCATTTTCAATTTAATTTATACTTTTGAGAATGAAATAGAAAAACAAAAGGTTTACTATTACTTTAAATATAAACCTTCTATAAAATCCGAATGATTTAGCAAGTATGCTATATAGGTATATAGCCGCCAACTTGTACGGCCGTTCAGAAATAATTATCTTAGTGGTAGCAACATTAGTTTTTTGACGTAATAAATCCAGAAGTTTAAAGTTTCAAAAAAATTTAAACTATCACGACCAAACAATATTTTTAAAAAAATATGTAAATAAGACCTATTTGTTGGCGAATTATGCTTATAAGTTTTAATCGTTATAGTTTTTCTTTAAGAAAATTCTTCCAAACATAACTGTTGTTTTACGACTCTTTTGTCAAATCCTTTTCAACTACCCTACAAGTTAGCAGTTATGCATGTACTTAAGATTAGATAAAAGTTTTATAAAAATTCTATTTGTATTAAAAATTTTAGCTTCATCTCTTCAATTGAAAATCTCAAATGTTGTAAAATATGCCTTATGTGCCATACACCTGTATGTATGAATTTTACCACCACATAATATAAAAATGAAGTAATTCGGAATATCAGTAATAATTGACAGATGTGTTCCGAGGTCTTAGTTTCCTTTTTTCGAAAAGAAAGGAAAGATCATTGGGTTTAAGCATCCCCTCTTACATCATAAAGCGTCCACACGGAATTTTATAAGTAGTCTGCGCAGATTATTTAAAAAGCAAACCAGTTGTGCGCATGAACCCAATTTCTACTTTAAAGTTAATCTGCAGTGTTTGACAAGTAAATAAGACAAACCACTAAGATTCATAAGTTAAACAAATTTTTAGACATATTTTTGCTACCACTTTCTAATTTTTAATACATTTTCTATTAAATGGCTCTCTCGTAAACTGGTTTAACTACATAGTGGTCTGATCAGACTACCTATAAAAAAAACTGTGTGGAGGCTTTCAGATACAAGAGGCGTTGGTTTTACGTTCACTTTTCAAAAAACATAAGAAGTGGAAAACTAATTGTTTCGTTCTTAACGTTTAATTTGTAAAGTTATAAGACACTTGTGTCCCAATAATATATTCAGGGATGCTCTTTCTGTTAAAGTTTACATAGATTTGTAGGGTTTATATATATATATATATATATATATATATATATATATATATATATATATATATATATATATATATATATATATATATATTACTATTATTATTATTATTTTTTTTTTTTTTTTTTTTTTTTTTTTTTTTTTTTTTAGCAAAGCGGAGTAAGTCGTCATCTCTGTATATTAGTAAAACATCATTATATTGAGCTGAAATCATTCGGTGGAGATTTTTTAAAACTAAAGGCAGTAATTAATTTCAGAAAGCGGTCACTTTCCTTAAACTCAAAAGTAATACTCCATTTTAAATAAAGGAGGTATTCTTATTTATTAAATTTACTAAAAAATGTTGAATCATCAGGGAATTAGCTATCTCTGTAAATAAAAATTTAGTCATTTATTAAAATTTCCATCTTAGATAATAAAACGTCAAAGGTATTTTTTTCCGATGACGTGGCTTTTATAAATTTAGGTTTAATTGTTACACTTACACTTTATTGAACAGGATGCGGATGCTCGATGATTCTGGATACTATAGACGTTAAATTGTTTTGTTTTTTTCCTCAACTATGGGTTTGTCCGCGGAAATAATGACCAAATAGAAATTAGAAAATATAGTTCGACAGAAAGTTTTTCAGGAAGTAGAAAGTAGGTCCATTCATTGAATCTTGCGTAATAATAAAGTTTAGTTTTTAAGCAACAGAATGATGCTTAGTCATTGGAAATAACTATTGCATCTTGCATTAAAGAAATTCTGCAATTATTTTTTATTAATTTGAAGATAAAATATAAAGTAGGATATATTTAAGAGTATTTTAGGAAAATTATTTAAAATAAATATTTTTATCATTTTCAAACATTTTTCTAATAAGATATTTGCTTTGAGGTAAATGATGAAAAACCTTAAGAATTTTTAATGTATTTTTAGAGTGTTAAATTCAAAAACTAATTTTCTTAGTAGGACTAATTTTCTTAGTACTAATCATGACTCTTAACTTATCTAGCAATACTTTTATTAAAATTTTAACTTTAATCTTCACTTTGAGCAATGAGTATAATTTTTATTGTATGTATAATTTTTTTTTTAAATCTTCAAATCAGAAAACTTATTATTTAATCTGGGAGTTAAAAACAAAATGTAACTAATTTTAGTCTGCAGGGAGAAAAAAAAATTCTGGTAAAATTACCGCACTGTGTTTCTGGTAAAAAAAAACAACAACCCATAATTCTGGTTAATAAAACCAAAATTACGGTATTTAAACTATTAATTTGGTAATTTTTTCTTTTATATGGTAGCGGATATTTTTGTTTTCAGAATTATAGTTCTTATTATCAGATATTTAGTAAAATATACAAAACTAAAAAGTAAATCTAACTGAATAAATGGTTTATATACCATACTCTAAAGCATCATGATAAAACTTCCAAATTTTATCACAGATTATAAAATCATATTTTATCGTTAATTTTATCAAAATCATTAACAAAGAGCATCGGTAAAAATTTATAAGCTTTTTAGTGTTCCCATAGAGCCAGAAACACGGTAAATTTTATCATATTCTGGTAGTTTTGACAATACTTTTTTTCTCAATGGAAAAATATTGTTTTTGTCAAGATTAGCCCCTTGAAATATCGCGAAACTAATTATTTAATATAGTGATACTTATAAGAAAAAAGTAAAATCAAAATGTAACTAATTTTGGTTTTAAAAATGTCTAGAGTTAACTAAAAATGTTTATTTCAATTGATGTTTTAGCTTGATGAAAGCGTAATTGATTACTAAAAAAAGTGTAACCTTCACCCTCTTTAGAGGGGAATTTGTTTTTGAATCTATAAAGTGGTAACAAATGTTACTCTTTACTATTTGATATTTTATTTAATAAATTTGGCCTACAATGATTTAAAAGACAACGACTTACAAGCAATATAAACAAATAGATTATGTCTGATAGTCATGAGAAGAAGATTTTCAATGTTAGCAGAATTAAGCAAGAGCAGATCCCTGTATCCCCTTAGACCCCCGAAGGCTCCGCTGCTATGGAAACAAGAAATAGAGCATTTCAAAGAGGGGAGCTTGACATGTGAGCTGGAGATGTGACAGGCTTTGTTTGTGAATCTTATGGTGGCTAATTTTCTTCTATTATCTAAGGGGGTTAGGCCACACTCAATTTCTATACTTTAACGTTGTTTGTAGATGAAACAGCTCCAATACTGATTTTGGAAGCTCTGTGCTGGACATTATCTATCCTATCTTTTGCAGAAGAAAAAGAAGCTGGATGCCAAATCGGAGAGACATATTCTAGAATTGGTCTAACAAAGGGTATATGCATTCATATGGGGTATATGTATTGAGTAGGGTTTTGGGGATTGAGCCCCAAGACGCCCCACACAATCTTTGTAAGTATTTAGTCTTTTTAAGGCTTTATTGAAGATTTGTGAGTTGTGTTGTGAAAATCTCAGTTCTGCATCAAGAATTAAGTAAGGTACTTTGAGTGTGTGATTTGTTTAATTATAGAGCCAAATAGTATTTGACAGGACAGAAAGAATTCTATCAGGATTTAAAGTAAGCTTAAGATCTTTTGCCCAGGTATCAATGCTTTTCATGTATTTAGTCTTTTTAAGGCTTTATTGAAGATTTGTGAGTTGTGTTGTGAAAATCTCAGTTCTGCATCAAGAATTAAGTAAGGTACTTTGAGTGTGTGATTTGTTTAATTATAGAGCCAAATAGTATTTGACAGGACGGAAAGAATTCTATCAGGATTTAAAGTAAGCTTAAGATCTTTTGCCCAGGTATCAATGCTTTTCATGCAGCTGTTGAGAATCCCTTGTAAAACATGAATGCTTGAGTGCGTACGACAGACAGATATGTCGTCAGCATAATGCGCCACTTTAGCTTCCTTGCTGTTGTGCTTATAACAGTTATGTCTAGAACAGACTCTGTACCATTAGTTCTGGTGACGTACGAGTTATCGCCTGAGTTAAGCATAACTAGGTTTAGGTTAGCAATTAGATTTTCAAACTGAGCTCCCTTAGTATCGAGTAGCTGGCCTCCTAAAGAAAGGCTTTTTGCGTTGAGGTCTCCAAGAATGACTTTTTGTCTCATACGTGGTGTTAGAGAGATTTTGAAGAAGTTCGACATTTATTCGGAAATTATCAGGACAATAAGCATTTACAACTGTAATAGTATGCTTAGAGAGAAATACATTTATTGTTTTACCTTCGGGGCCGCTGTCTGCAGAAGAAGACTCCAGATCTGCTGTCCAGGTGATCCTGAGGGGCAACTCCCAGCTGACTCAAGAAATAATTGCACTTGTAAACAGAATAGCTGCAGCCCACAAAGCAGCACTTTGCAATGAATACCGGCCCACGTGAACATCTTCGGCAATGAGCAGGCTCATAACCTAACCAAGAAAAACCTTAATTCCCCTCAACTCTCTAATAGCATAATACTTACTGATGCTGATGCAATATCCTGACGTAAATTCGCTTCCCTATCACCTAAGAAGTATTTTATTCCAGAACTTAATTGCAACTGGGTAATTTCAACTACCATAGCCAGACTACTCACAGGACACTTCAAAGGAATTAAAATATCCCCTGATGGCCAGAGAAATTACAATACTTGTCCTCACTGTCCTGAGATCCGACTTACTCCTGGTCACATTTTTATTTGTCCTTCTACACTGGCTAAACTCTACAATATAGACTCAAGTCCCACAAACAATCAACCGCTCTATTCGCCAAGGGTCTTCAACATTGTCAAGATTGATTTAACGGCTTCGGTACTATTTGATATGTTTTTCCCGTCATTTTTATCTATGTTTTTTTTTCAGAGTTTTATAAATTTTTAAAATAGGTTTTATCCGTAATTTTTATCTACTATTAAAACTTAACTTTTTTACGTTTTTAAAATAAGTTGTATCCGCCATTTTCATCGATAATTGTTTACATATTTAAAATAAGTTTTATCCGCCATTTTTATCGATAGTTGTTTACATATTTAAAATAAGTTTTATCCACCATTTTTAACTATAATTGTTTACATACTTAAAATAAGTGTTATCCGCCAATTTTATCTATGATTGTTTACATATTTGAAATATGTTTCATCCTTCAATTTATATATCATTTATATTTATCATTTTTTTTAATTTTTAAAATATGTCTTATCCGTTACTTCTATTTATAATTTTTAACTTTAATTACATTTTAAATATATTTTTTATCCGTCATTTTTATCTATCATTTTTATTTAATACTTTTCAAAAAATGCTTTATCCGTTATTTTTATCTATTATTTTTATTTAATTATTTTGCATTTTTAAAATATGTTTTATTCGTCATTTCCATGTATCATTTTTATTTATTTGTGCATATTTGCTTTGCATTTTAAAAAAAGTTTCATCCGTCTTTTTCTTCTATTATTTTTATTTAACTGTTTTACAGTTTTAAAATATGTTTCATCCGTCATTTTCATTCCTAGTTTTTATTTAACTTTTTTACATTTTTAAATTACGTTTTATAAGTCATTTTTATCTATTAATATAGTAACTTTCATTCATTTTCTGCCAAACAATCAACGCGCGCTAACGTAAAATTGTGGTCCATGTAATAAGCAATTAATAAAAATGTTACCTGTGGAGATGAAAGATTCAGCATCTCGAGAATAGTTCATTCAACTTGAAAGCAAGGAAAACGATTAAAAACTGTGGTTTCACAATTTAAAAACATTGTGTTGATACCAACTTTTCATGTTTTCATTTCCACCGTTGATTAGCATGCACCAATTACTATTTTAAGTTCACGTATTTTCGTTGTGCAAATATTTAGGCTTTTATAACTCCAAAATATTTATAATACTTTCAGCTACGAAAGTTCATAAGTAATTCAAACAATAAATATTTTTAAAAATTTTTTTTTACCCAATAAAGCCCGTCTTTTTATACTGCAGTGATGTGAAAGCGCTCCTTTTTAAAAGGTGGTAATATGTTTACACTATTATAAATATTTTTATCCTTTTATCCAGAGCATTAGATTAAACACAACAATTTTTTATTCATAATACATTGCAATGGATGCAAATATATTAATTAACAGGGTACATAATAATATACATCCATAATATACATTTTTAATATAATTAATATGATGCACCAATAAAATTGTTTGCGGTAAGGCGCTTACTCTGTAACTTAGTGGAGATATTTTAGTGTTAGTTGCTATTTTAGTTTATTAAAAAAAAGTTGATATAAATGAATTCAGACGAACATAAAAGTATTTAAATAATGATAGATGCTAAGTACGAGTTTCTTGTTTTTTAAAAAATAAACTTTTTTATAATTAAATAATAAAACTATCGGGGTTTTTTTTCAAAGAAATGACGTGTTTTTGCAATGGTTACTTAAAAAATTAAACATAATGGTAGAAACTATGCATATGCGATTTAGATTTAAAGCTTTTTGAGAAATTCATAAAAATTCAAGCGAACAGTCAATAATGTGTTATGATATGAAAGTTAGTGATACGTCATAAAAAGTTTTCATTTAGAAACTATGATAAATTAAAAACTGAACAAGAGTAACTCTTTTTAAAGCAAGCAATATATATATATAAGTTTCTTGTTTTAATTTAATTTGTTTATTCAATTCTTGTTTTAATTCAATGCTTCAATTTATTTATTATTAAAAAGCCATATTAGGAGAAAATCATAGAGTAAACCAACCTGCGAAGGAACACTCCCCAGTGAAGGAACATTTCATATATATTGATTAAAAATAAGAATTTGAAAGTTTTTCTTTAGATTGATTGGTAACAATAGCTTACTGCCAAGCAATAGGAAGTCATCTAACAATGTTTTGGATTACCTGGTTAAATATACTTCTCTGGAAAAAATTTTGAATTTATTATTATCTCTGCAACACCTTGTTTCTTTGAAAAATTATAAGGTGAGTGTTTGTATTTATATGTTTGAAGTGGAATTAATTGCATGTAATAGTTTTATTTTTCTCACTGTGAGAAAGAGAATTCAAAACATAGTTATTGAAGCTACGTTTTATTTTTTTAAGCATCATAGCATAATGAAGTACTGAGATAAGGGGGTGCTTATTCACTGGATCACCAAACGATGAAAAACCAGCGAAGGAACAAATGTTCCTTTACTGGTTTTTTTTTTCTAAGTTAATGAAAATAAAAGATGAACTTCAATTTTCTTGTACCTTTAGTGATGTTCCGCATCAAAAGTGTGTTAAAAATACGAAAAATAACTTCTAACCAGTAAGGGAACAGGCATGTTCCTTTACTGGGCATAGATTTCCCAGTGAATGAACAGTATGTGTTATTATGTTGACACTTTAATTTTCAATTCATGATTACAAAAAAAATTTTAAATTTTTCAAGTATTTATATGTTATAATTTCAAGAATAGGCTTGTTTTTAAATATTTGTATGGCTTATAAATTCATAAAGAGCATTAAAATATAACCAAAATTAAGTGTTTCTTTACTGGGTGTTCATTCACTGGTAAGAGCTGTTCCTTCACTTGGTCATCTTACTACTTGTTATTTGAACCTACAAAACTTTAAAACAATATTATGTAAATTCTCTACAATTTTTTTACATAATTTGCAATTAGTAACAAATTTGTTGACACTGTCATTTAACTAAAATTACGAATTTTGAAATTAATATGATTTTTTAAAAGGCAAGCGAAGCTTAAGTGTTCCTTCACTGGTTAGTTTACCCTACTTAAATTTAACTTCATTTATACTGTTAACTTCTAAATCTTACATAAATATTTATTCATGAAAAACAGGTTTTAAATAACTATAAAATCTAGTCAGTTTTTATTTTCACACCACACATAAACGTATGAAAAAATTTGGCTTAAAACAAAAACTGACGATTCTGCTTTTTGATAACGAAATAAAATAGGCCATACTGATAATTTCTGCTATTCCCGAGTTTTCACGGGATAATAATTTATTGCAAAATATACAAACCCGAGACAACTGGGGATAAACAAGGAAATGGTTACAGTTTTCTCTTCTAAAAAATATACTCAGATGCGATGTTGATGAAAAATTATCCGTTTTAAAAACTTAAACAACTTTAAAACAAAATACAAGGACGAAAAAGAATTCAAAAGTTGACTAAAAAAAAAATCAAACGCAACTAAATAAGAGATGTATGACACCAGGAAAATTATCTTTTTATAAAAACTTCACATATCTAACTAATATTTATTGCTTCCAAACAAATATTGGACAAAATCATTGTTCCTGAAAAGTTTTGTTCTCTCTGCTTCCACTAAAACTTAATTCTAAATCGCGTCCAATGAGGCGTATGATTTAAAGAAGCAAAAATAACAGAAGAAAATAGAAGCTGATATGGTGTTATTCACTTTGATGTACATCGAAAGTGAGCCAGGGTTAAAAACAGCAAAGAAGAAGGAAGAATTTAATGGCATAATAAAATCTGAACATGAGAATATTGTGGCAAAAGTCTTGCTCAGTCATCTGATTCCGAAACGCGTAAATTAGATACTTTAGAAAGAGTTAGAAATCGTGCCTTGCGTTGAATATTCTCAACTTTATTTTTATATGCTCATTCGGAGTTATTGTTAAGCAAGGTTAACCATTCAGTCTAGTCTATTGTTATGAATGAAATATACAACTACAATATGACCCCCATTCAAATCAGAGGGATTTAATAGATGTGAATGTGTAAACCCGTAGTAGCTTTTTACTTTATGAATGAAATAAGTGAAAAAGGCGGGTATCGGTCGCTTTAGTTATCTGAGTTTAAAAAAGACTGTTTTAAAACGATATTAAACAAGTTTGAGAAAAACTGAAATGGAAATAGAATAATTTTTCCCATCATTATTTTTTGCCTTTTATCAAAAATTCTTTTTTTCATATCGTATATTGAAAGATATGTTGTTTCATTAATACCATTGTTATAAAATGTGGTTCCGTCTAAACATATCGTTTAAGAGTTGTTAAAATCTGAGGTGAATTTATGTAGTTTATAGTAGTTTCTACAATAAGGGGAAACATATTATAGTTGAATTACGCCTGTACTTTTAGTAAAATTTATTATGTTAATACTTCCGTTTCTGACTTCAAAGTTTTTCAATATCAAAAAAAATCACGAAATATCACGAAAATTTTCAGAATTGTTCTATGCTGAGAATTTATACTGATAAAATATTTCAGAAAATAAATGTTAATATATACTGAAACTAGGAATACAATAATTGAACACAATGAATAATTCATTTCCTGCTCCACTGGACTCAATGAGCCCAAAAAGTAACTAATTTCTAGTGGGAAAGAATCGAACAAGTAATAAACGAGGGTAAAAAGCGTCCCTCAAATAAAGACACGTCTGATAATAGCCGAAATATCCGCCATATCTATATATGACTTGAAATAAGATTCCTTACCATTTGCAAATACCTGAAGGGCGTTAGTGCCAATATTATGCCAGATTTCAATGATGGCAGCCTTCAAATCTGCCTTCTACAGAAAGTGCTTTTTTTGTGTATACGCACTTTTTTGTATACTGAGGATACCCTCTCTCGTTTTCTTGGGGATTGAGGTCATGGACTGACCATTCTTCGAGTATCAAAATCCTCTATCCGTGGAGATGAAAAGAAAGATTGTTTACAAAGAATTAGTATTGAAGTGCTTCCATAATTTAGTCCAACAACTCTACCAAGAAAGAACTTTTTTAGTCTGTGCAGAATTAGATACGTGCAAGTGATATCATAGTAGGTAAATCATGGTTTTTGTGGATTCAGAAGCCAATTAGATTTGATACACAGGCTTAACGTTGCTACTTACAGGTATGCAATTAAATCTGATTTAAACCACAGGGTTCGGCATAATCATTTCAGTTCTTCTCGAGTTGCAAGTACCCAATTAAAGGCTGTCATCATTAAAACCTGAGGTAATATTGATGCGTATATCCTCCAGAGATTAGTAAATGGTCAGCAACATAATTGTATATTCCAAGTCATACATAAACATGCTGAGTGTTTTGGTTATTTATTAAGAATACTTCATTACGTTGGGACACGTTTTTCTCCTTTTTTTTCACCCGTTTGATTTTTCCAGAAGAGGGATAGTGTCACTAAATGTAAACATGCATTTTGATTTAGAGTTTCTTAATAATACGTTTTTTTTTTATTCTTACTGGAGTTTTTGCGTCTTACTGTTGCACAAAATGAAGGTGACTTTATTTCATTGGGGTTTGGAATAGTTAACCGTTAAATACGTTTATATCAAACGTAACTTTTCACACATTTGTGATTTTGGCTTGGTGCTAATTACATGTATTTGAATATTTTCTGCGGTAATGGTGGTCAAAAACCTTTAAATACACTTCACTGAACCAAGAAATAAATAATAAAGCATAAGCATCTGACCACTTGTAAAAATCATTTCAAAAATGAATAAAGGTTGTCAGATTCACTTAAAATTAATTTTTACTATTTCGAAGCAAGTTCTATTAATATAAATGCTACCCATCTTAGAAATAAAATTAAGGAAGCGTTTGATTATAATAAAAATTACTCTAATACTCAATAAAATTCTTTGAACTGAAATTCTTTAAATTTTAAAGCAAAACTAGTAGCTACATCTGAATTACGTACTACATTTTTATCATCATTCATTATTAATAGTAAAACCTAAACAATATAGAATTCAATATTATAGAATAATAGAATTAAATAAACGAGAATTGTATTTGGTATGTTATGATGTTATAATCTTTATACATAATAAGCTAACTAAAATCCCAAAGAAGAGTTGAATTTATTTCTTACCAGTGGATACGGTAGTGAAATCACTGCATTAAAAACGAAAATTTAAGTAAGTAACGAATGGGAAGTAGTTACTTCTCAGTAGCCCAATTAATGAAGTTTAAAGAGCATTAAATTCAAATAGTAGTTTTCTTTCTGTTTGCAATGGATTAAAATGTCAACGCTGGGTAAATATTAGAAACTTAAATGCATGTGTAGTTATTCTAAATTAATATCGTATGAAATCCTTAAGAAGTTAATAAAAGTTTTGCTTAAGGGAGAACAATATGCATATAACAATTTGCATATTTTACTCACAAAAATAATAACATTAAAGATAAGCAAAAAATTTTGTAATATTTAATTTAAATATCTATGACAGTGCTGCTTCTACTGCGGAAAGTTGAAGAAACTGGTAGTAAAACCATTCGATATTTAGATTTCTAAAAAAGTAAAGTAAAGACCCTTACTGCTTAAAGTAAAGCAAAGTAAAGGAGGCTTTTACTACTTAAAGTACGGTAAAGTTTACTACTTAGTAGTAAAAGCTTTTACTACTTCTTAATTATTACGTATCCACCGCAATTTACTTTTACGGAGGTAGGAAACAGTCTCATATATATGCAATAACTATTAGTCTTGGTAGGCAGGGATACTTTTTTCACCCGATAACAAGTTAAATGTAGATTGGTTTTAATAACCAGTTTTTATATTCCTTATGGGATACAAACAGCTCTGAAATAAAATTGAATTTAAAAAAATTCAGTTAAAATTTTTTAAAAATTAGATATTAGAAACAAATTTATAGATAGAGAATTTAGATAAAATTACATAATTGACTTTTTTTTAAATATAACACGAGAGATAACATTTTGAATTTAAAGATCATTGATTTAGCGCATTACATATTTGGTCTACTGATTTTGAAAAAAATTAAGCAATTCCTCAAACACTCACGTAGAATTCGTATCAGCTAGAATCATCATCGCCATCAAAATTTATCTGTTCGCCTACGCGTGTTTACTCTTCTATACATTTTGAAATTTCAACTTTAAGGCTCTTTCTGGCAACTGAAACGCAGATTGAAGTGGTATCAGCTACTAGACAAGACTTGAATTTTAAGCCGCTAAGGCATTTAGGCAGCTAAGCGGCCCCTATCCCATCCATCATGAAATATTAATCATTTTACATCCATTCATTAGGGTAAGCAACCATTGTGGTTGCTTTCAGAGAGATTTAAGCAGTTTACTTGAATATATAAAAATGAATGAAAATAAAAGGAGTAATTTGCTCGTAACTACGTATGCTTGGACTTTTTTTTTATGCATGTTGATGGTCAGCGTGGGGAAATGTTAGAATTAGAATTTTCAATAATGCAGTTATACAAGCTGAAGTTATAGTTAGACCTGTAGTTGAATCTGCAGTGAAGATATTTGTTATAGTTATTATTTATTTTGATGATTGTGATATTAGGTATCGGATGTAAAGTGAACTGCTATAAGTCTGTATTTTATATCTTTTGCGTAATTTTCAAAATTGAATTTCTCATGAACCTTCTGGCACAAGTGATTTTTCTGAATATCTTGTTTCGGCATTGATTGAGCTTTTGCATGAGGTATTCGGGTACAGTTGTTCAGACAGGTGAGGTATATGTAAGTATGGGTCTGATCATCAATGTGTATTGAAGTTTTCTTAATTTTAATGACAGGTTCTGATTATAGATAAGTGGTTGTATTACTATTATTTCAGCATTTGCTTTATCCATTATGGTTTTGATATGATCATTTCAAGTGAGTTTACTATTTATTATGAAGCCGAGGTAGTTAGCTTTTTTGAATATAGCGAGTAGTATCAGCTAGACTGTATTAAGAATATCAATAGATATTAGTTCAAGTATATTTAGTGGCAGATTTCAAGCAAGAAAAATACTCATTTAATTAAGTCTTTTTACCGATCAAAAGCCAGCAGAAGAATTTTTAATTAAAAATTAATAAATTAAAAATAAATTAAAAATGCGTAGCGATTTTATCAAATATTTAAAATTCCAAACTACAATATTAAAAAGGAAGAATTGATAATGATAATAAAATTATTTGAAGCATTTATCGAAATATAGTAAACACTACATCGTTTATTTCTTAAATGGAGAAAATAGCTCCTGACCCCTCCAAGTTGGTTTAAGGCAAGTTGGCTAAGTATCGTTTAACTTTTTCAGCTAAGAAAATTGAGAGTTATAGTTTTTGAACCAATAATGCAACAATTATTCATTACAAACTAAATCTAAAATAATCATATTGATGAAATATACTAATTATATCACTTTTAACCTTTCAGCGATCTTATTTTTGCTTTTAACCTTGTTCTTCGAGAGTTCCCATGGAATTTTTACCAGCGTAAAATAACCTGAACGTTGCGGAGATTTCTACAACATTTCTATACATTAAAAAATACACTGTAAAAAACTTCAGAAGCTAATTTTGACTCGACAAAAATGTTTCCGATTATCTCAGAGAACTTCATTTAATATCAGGTTTTCGATAAATTGAGAAACATTTCTTTCATTTTCAAAAATACGAAACTGAATCGCATTGATGCTGATTCAGTTTAAGAGGTTTCCTAAATGTTCAGAAACGTTTTTGAAAATTTCATCCACCGTAGTTGCCTCATACATTCAGAAACGTTTGAGAATTTTTTTTTACAATGAACTTTCAAATCGAAACATAGATACTTATATTAAGAATATTTTTTAGTAAAAACAAATAATTGTTTCTCCAAAATACATCACAAGAACGAAATGGTTGAGCTACCAGTTTTTTTTCGTTTTCAAAATAATTCATGGAAGCGTTTTTCCTTAATGAGTGAAAGAGGAAGGTGGATTTTTCCATTATTCTACTATCAAGTAATTGTAATTTCATTCGCCAGTTTTCATAATAGTGTCCTTATATCTTCTGATATAACTTTCTTCATTTAGTTTCATTAGCATGAGGAAAAATTTTTATCGTACAAGACACCCTCGAGGTCTGTCTGAAATGTTTTAGGTAGCAATAAATTAATCATCAGAGCCAGAGGAAATTTCTCTTATTCTTTTCCTTTGTTAACTACTTTAATTTAAACGATTTCAACATTATAGGTGTCAGGTTTCTATTTATATATTTGAGTTACTGAATTATTTTGTTGATCGAGAATGTTTTATGATACAGTTGTTGAAAGGAAAAACACGTTTCATTACCATCAAAATCTTTTTGGTAGATAAGACAGCCTCATCACACTTAAATCGCAAGCTGTCTAAGTAAATTCCAAATAATACAGGTTTTACTATAAAAAAAAGGTAAATAAATAATCTCAATGAAAAAAAACATGAATGTTCAGTATTGTGTTTGAAATTTTTTGTCGCTGTCTTTTATAAATAATTTACGTTGAGTGAATGAAATAAAAATCTAAACTTCAAACTAATACTATTTAGTGGTTTTTTCATAGCAAACAAAATAAATCATACTGTAAATTTTGCTTTTGTTTTGTATATATTTTTACAAAAATTGAAAAAAAAATTGAAAAAGAGCGTGATTCACTTTTGCTGTCTTATATTGTCAGTCTGTAGCGTTTTATTGACCTGAAACAAAAATCAATATTTTATAAGAAACTAGTAGATAAGCTCCGCCAAATGATGCCAATGAAAATGTCAATGAACAATAAATAGGAATTTTTTCAAAATATTGAATAAAATATATAAAAGAACGTGCATTTATGAAACAAAATCTATAAGTACTTTCCATCGTGTTTTTTAAATAAAAAGGAAATAATTAAATTTGCAAATAAAGAAATATGTTTCGTCTATAACCATTTTCAACGTTTATATAACAGTTCCTTTTTATTTCCTAGGAAACCATAATTTGGCTTATTTTATTCGCTTTCGGCTTACATATAAACATTCAAAACAATTTCATAACTAGACTCGATACAGCTCCAAAACTAGAACTCGAAATTTAATTATCGAACATAAAGCCTATTTTAAAATTATTAATGATAAGACATTGAAACTTTCATTAATCTATTTAAATATTTTAAAAAGTAAGTAAAATTGAGTATTTTAAAATTTAATTAAGGTACGCAATCAGGTACTTGCACTTTAAGAAGAAGAAGATCATAAATATCCTCACATGTGACTATGACGTTAGCGCCAGCTGATCGTTTATATGCAAAATGACGTGCTAAAGTTAAGCTAAGTTTCTCCATATAAGCTAGAATGTTAATTAACGTGAAATTAATAGAACACAGCGCCGTATCGCGCATCGAATTTGTTGAAATATAATTCTTTCTTGTCTCGTCTACGCCTTTTACTTAACTTATATTTATTATATGTTTATGTATTTTATTGTGACGGGGATATATTTTTGTTTCGCGTACCTGGCAACTTCGATGTCTAAGAAGTTATATTCTACATGGTTTCATGCCTGCCCATGTGTTAAGTAAGAAATATATAGTGAAAGAATTGAAATCTCTGTGAACGAATGTAAAATGTACTTAAGCCTTATTACGTATACTTAAGACAGTGGTCCCCAACCTTTTTGTACCTAAGAGCAAATACCAGAATATCGGTCGAAGGGCGATATTCTGGTTTATTCTGGTATATCACCATTTATTTTTTCAAGATAAATTTATAGTTGGTAGACATAGGTAATAATACACACTACATAAAGTGCACAAAAAATTAATTTTAATAATTAATTTAACATATGAATATAATTAGTATTAATATTCTTGCGCAAATTAAATCATTACTAAATTGCTTTCAAAACATACGAAGCATAAAAATTACTTATAAAATACACTCAGTGTGGTGTTTGGCATAGCATTTCGCTGGCCAGCACTACATAAGTGGGAGAATATGATGCTCTTTTTAAGAATGGAATTTATTCCTTCAACTATATTCTAAAATTTCTCATGTGATATAATAGTTTTGAGGATAATGTCGTTCTGAAGATCCACAATTTCTATCTCCAATTTTTCTCGCTTTACTTGAAGAAATTCTGAAATGTATGCTGCTATTACGGTTACGTTTATTTGGATGGTAAAAGTATTAATAAAAAAGTTATCAAAGTCTTGATGATATTAAAATGTTGAAAGCGCTTTTTAAATTGATCTTTAGGCAATTTGGAGGTTGATGACAAATGTTAATAAGTCTATCTCACTGTCACCTATCATTTTTTTCATGTTTGGAAACTGCACAAGAGACTTCATTTTCAAATGTGATATCCACAAAACTAGTTCAGCTCTGAACGAGTTCATAGTCTCTATCATTTTTGCTTCATATTTGTCCTTTCCCTGCAGCTCCAAGTTTGAATTATTTAGTTTTTCCATTATGTCCGTTATAAAAGACAAATCTGCTAGCCAAAGAGGATCTCTTAGTTCTAAAAATGTTTGATTTTTGGCTTCAAAATAATTTTTTATTTCTCCAATTAAATGTAGAAATCTATCAAGTACTTTGCCTTTACTGAGCCAGCGTACTTCAGTATGTATTTGCATAGCATTTATTGGGAAAATGGAAAACTGAAATATTTTATTGTTCGACACAAGCAGCGGGCGCACCTAGATCGATCGACGGGCGCCAAGGTTCCCGCGGGCATAGAGTTGGGGACCCCTGACTTAAGAGAATTGAATCCAGACAGACTAGATAGAATGAAAAGAACAGTTGCTAACGTAAACAAACGTCACGTTTTAGCAGCCAATCTGGATGGAAATACCCATACTACGTTACTTCAGATATCCTATTGACTTCATATACTTTCAGGGCTGAAAGTCCATGTATATCAAGACGGAAAAAAGTTAAAACTGGAAAAAAATACATTTTATTTTTAGCTTTTTGTGGCAATAATAAAATATCCAAAACTACCAAATTTTTTAACAGATACAATTTATATATTGAATTGCTTCTTCCCCGAAAAGAAATTGATAGCAGTGAGTTGATTATTGTTAAACATGGATTTACTCCTCGCGAAAATTATCTACTATTAAAATAGTTCTACTACTAGTGTTTTTTCTGTCCCGCTTTCAGGCCTGTATACTTTATTTACATACAGAGTAGGTACCACTGAAAGAAGGTTAATCATTTAAGGTCCCATAGCCTAGAAAGATTGGGAGCTTCTGTACTAGGCACCCATGAAAATTAAATCTTCGCTGGAACAACAATGCCGTTTCTAATCTCTTAAATTAACAAAATGCAATTTATTTATATTTTAGAATCTAAAGAATCAAATCAATAAAATCAAACAATCAACAAATTCGAGGATAGAATGAGAGAAACAAACTTTTGAATTTTACCGATTTTGAGACAGCCAATATGCATATTACATAGGTGAATTGTGGAAAAATCAAGATTTCGCACTTTAACATATCACCTTAGTTGATCTGCTGATGAGTTAGGTAATGTGCACCTTAGTAGCTTTCGAGCTTTAGAGGTTAAAGATATATTGTTTTTGAATAATAGAAGCAGTAGGACATATTTCCTGGAAAGTAAATGATAAAATCCCTTTTAACACTTGCAAGAAAACAATATTGCTATAAAATTTGGACTTCATTTAAAAATACCTCTGTTATCTTCTCTTTCTTTCTTGTTTTTTCCCCTCTAATTACGTAAGCTTTTCAGAACTAACTTGGAGACTTTTTGCTCTCCACTGACTCCTACACGATGACATAAAAAGTCACCACTTTGAAATTAAAAATTTCTATATCTTGATATTTCTTTACCACATTTTATGGTTATTAGTTCTTATTTAGTAATATTGGATAATGACTATAATATCTGTCTATTATTTTCTTTTATGTTTAGTTTCTCAAGTAAGGTGTTTAAAATGAATATGCAGCAACCTTACTCCCTGCTTACCATAAAGACTCAATACAAACTGAACTTAAATTCTTGATGAATGGAATAGGGGCCGCAGATAAATCACACCAGGAATGGTGCCTGCCAATTCTTCTGGGTTCTCTAGAAGATTTCATTTTTATATTTGAAATAACAACAAATTTTAGATTCTTCTATTTAATTATTGGTCTCATAAAAGAAGTTTAAAATAATTTTCCTCTAGTGGTAGCTAAGTATAAATAAGTGGTAACTCTAGTGGTAGTTAAGTAAAGTAAGTAATAGCTCTAGAGGTAACTTTAACGCATTGCTCTTTCTTTTATAAATTTAAATTATATTTTACACCACTGATTTTAAATGAAATCTTATACAAAAAGTCACTTTGTTTCATTTCTCTCGTGCTGAAGCTTTTAAAATGTTGGAAAAATTGCCAAACATTCTGCAAGCTTTAGTTTTTAATTGCATATCACTCGTTAATATATTTCGCAAAAAGCGTAGTAGTTGGCATGCTTGATAGAAATGCATAGTAAAATTCAAAAGATGCTCCCCTTTGCTTAAAAAATGTATTCCAGAAATATGAGTTATTTTTAGTTTTGCTTAGTTATTTTTCCACCACTGCATATAAAAAAAAAAATTCAAAGTTTCTTATGAAATGTAACTTTATAGCAGTTATCTCGAAGTGACAATTTTTAAGAGTAGGCATAATTATCCCTGTTCTACAAGTTTATTAAAACTTTTATAGAACGCGGAGCTGTCAACTTTCCTGATATGCTGTGGAGCGCCTAAGCTCTAGCATAATATTAAAAAATTATTCCTGCCATTAATTTTGATTTGGTTACATTACTACCGATTGAGAAAAATATGCTCGGAGATAATAAAAGTTGTCAGGTATGTATATATTTTAAATAAATTCGTTCTTACATTAGTTTATATATCATTTTAACCCTTTTCGGTGCAGACTAACTAGTCCGGCAACGCTAATTTCAACAAATATTACAAAACCACTAGAAATCTTATTGCTTTTAAACGTTCAGAAATCTTAGTTCTTTAAACAGCAGACTCTAAAGCTACCACAACGACTGCTTATATTCAAAATGTTTTTAACTCATTGTTGTAATTTCATGATGAATGGGATAGGGGCCGCTGCGCGGCGCAGGTGCCCAGTTGTTTTTAAATAAAGTAAAAGTAAGTAAACAGCAGACTCCACTGCCTGCTTATCTCTGCTCAACCAAAACAGCGTTAAAATTCCAGATGAATGGGATAGGGGTCGCTTCGCGGCCCAGGTGCCCAATGAAATCAAAACAATAGGACAAGGAATAGAAACAGCAAAGAGCTTATGTATGTCGCTCCACTTCGAATTAACTGCAGAGTTACCACGGGCGACTTAAAATGCAAAAAGTGGTGACTAATAAAATTCAAAATTTTATCAAAAGAAACTGAAATTAGCAACTTATTATAGCATTTTTTGTCTGTTTACTATTGAAAGTGAAAGCTAAGAACGTTTTTATTTAAAATAAGAATAATTTGAATGTAAATCATATCGGCAGTTATGATTGAATAATTTAAGAGATCAATAAAAATGAATTGAGTTTCGACCACCTTTTTTTATTTTTAGTCGCTGGTGTCATCCCTGGTACTGTCTAAGATGGTACATGCTAATCTTCCAACTGACTAAAATTTTCAACCGAATTTTACTGTTTCGGAAAGAGTTACAAGAACTCAATGAAAAAATTCAAAAATTCTCTCTCATTTATTTTAATCTATGACCGGTCCACAATTTCATTTTCTCAAAAGAGATTATTAAGTGTTTCGCATTTTTTAATTCATCATTTAAATCAGTATATTTTTTTTTCTTCTTATGAAAAAGAACATAGTTAATAACATTTGGTGAAAGGGGTATTCAAGTTCTTGTTTATATTGGTCTTTTATCCTTTTTTGGGCATAACATTTCGGTAGAAAATTTTAAACAGGCAGAGCAATAGTAATTGCGAACATTATGAAAAGTGTCTTCATGAAGAAAGTGATAAGATACTTAAACTTAAATTAAGTGGATAATTTGTAGCGTTAGCTACCACTTTAGTTTTTAAGAGCTTGCAAACATATAATTTCAAATTAAATGTTAATACTTAAGCCCTTTTCCCGAAACTGTCATTCCATTCATTTAAACTCAAATAAACACTCCACTCCCTGTACAAAACATGACAATTCATCGGCACCACGGTCTGCGAAGCAACCCAAAAAGGTCGCAGCCGACGGGACTTAAAATTGGTAACTTTGTTGTGATGAGCAACCCTGAAACGAGTGGTGTTACCAGGATGCCTGGGTCATCACTATAACAGAGTCACAGACAAGGTAGTTGCCGGACTATATCTATCGCTCGGATAACCTTTCCTTTCTCGTTGACAGATTTTTAACAATCTGGTGTAAATATGTAAATAGTTGCATATATTTTCTCGATCATTTTCTATTTTATTACACCTGAGTAAATGTTAATATTATTCTGGCCCCTGTAAAAATTAATCTAATCCATTTTAATTATGTTTAATTTCCTATTGATTTTATCTTATGTTCAACCGATTGCTTTCCCACCTCATGACTTTACTAATTGGTGTTAGGCATCTCCTCTGCTCCCAAATCTACTCCTACTTCACACATTCTCCCTATTATTTGTCTCCCAAATCCAACAAATCCAATATTTGAGCTATGTTCTAATGATAATACTTATAAATAGTATAATAGATAGTATATGTTATCAATAAATTATATTTAATAATGGGCTTAATAAAATTTTGTAAAGACACATTAGTTTTTTTTAGGTTTACTTTGATGTTTAGAAGCATGGTTAGCATATAAAGTATTTCAAATGAGGATATGAAGATAGGTGTATCCTGTAAGGAGCATGTATACCCAAAATCTTGGTGCACCCAAAAGCTCGGGCTCGCTTTTTGAGGTTCGAACCCTACCCGATCCTTAAATGCAAAGGATTACTTAGAGTCCGAGATTCGGTTAAAAACTGAATTTTGCGATCTCGTCACGTGACCTTTGATGTCAATAGGGGAATCAGTAAATTAAAATCTTTTCTATTGCTAATCTGCGAAAGAAAATCGAAATAAAACGAATACTCCATAATAACTAAAACAGAAATTAAAAGAGGAAAATCAAAATTATAAGCTAAATAAAAGTTCCTTAACAATTAACGCTAGCCGCACAAAGCAAAAGCACCGAACAGTTATCGAAGTAAATTTTGTATTCTTTATACACGATTACTAAATCAAACGTTTGTTTAAAAGTAGTAAAAAGTTTATGAAAATTTTATTATGAAGAGTCCACCTGAAACCTTTTTTCAGTAAACGAGCCCGAGCTGGCATCGGGCCTGGGCTCGGGCTAAGCCGATCTCATCTCTAATGCTTTGTGCTTTGCTACAAATGAATAAAGCTAAACAACGTGAATAAAACACAAAGAATAGCACAAAAACTCTAAGTGCCGGATTTTAAACCATTCTTTGTATTGTATTCACACTGTTTAACTTCATTCATCTGTTAGTTTTTATTCATATGTTTCAACTAGTTAAGAAAAAATATTTTTTCTAAATTTTAACCAATCCATAATCTATTGATTCCATCAAGCTGTGGAACTAGATTAAACTAATAAAACATAGTAAATAAATGAATGATTAATTAAAAATTAGCGCTTTTTATACAGTTTAATAAAGATAATTATTATGAGAATTAGATCAGCTATTGTTTGGTATTCCGTGGACCGGAGAAATGTCACAGGAATTCCGAGAGTTGGGACATTTTTAAAATAGTTTTGAATTTTGAAACTTGTAATTATAGTTCTATTTATTCAACAATCAACTATTTGTCTAAAATTTCTATTAGTTTGTAGAGAGTTCTTTTAGCTTTGATAAAATGGAATGAACAATAAAATTTTAAAATGCTTATCTATTTTAGTAACAATAAATTGAATAAATTATTAAAAAGATATGTATTTATAAAAAAAATTTCATTGGTAGGCAATTTTCTTATAAATACGTACCCCTTTCATAATTTATCCAATGTGTTGTTATTATTTCGAGCAATAAGTTTTCAATAAGTAGCAATAAGTTAGCAATAAGTAATTATTTCGAGCAATAAGTTAGCAATAAGTTTTCAAACTTTTCAGTTCGAAAATTACTGTTAAAAAATATATCCTTATAACCATTCTCAAAAACAATTTTTCACATTTTTATGTCCATTTTAATGAAAAACTATAATTCACCATCTCCAAAAACTAATTTAGAACTACAGTCTTGTGAATTCAAGATAAACCTATTTTAAAAATATAATTGATAAAACAATGCAGAAATTTTATTATCAACATTAAATATTTCCATAGTAATTAGCAGTCTTTCTTTAATTTATATGTTTACAATTCTCTTTATTTAAGAAGTCGGGGTTCCATTAAAAGTAGGTCGTTCATTTAGGATTCCATAGCCGAAAGAAAGTTGGAGCCACTGAGTTGGATAATATATTTGCCAATAAAAACTGTAGAATCAGGAGATATACTTCGAAGCAAACAAATGAAGAATTAGATTCTTAACCACACCTTCAACGACCTGCATGTTGTTCATGAGGAATTTGGGATACCATTTCGCTCGACATTTTCATACCTCCAAAAAATTTTTACGCCAGTTTTTAAGTTTCCATGCAAGCAAAAAGATGTATAAGTTTTTCGTAAACTAACCTGGTGTAACTTCTAATTTTCAATTCAAGAACAACTAAAAAGAATGAGTTGAAACAAGGAAATAAAGAATTAAATTTCATGTTCAATTAAATTCATTAAATTCATTCAATCACCTCCCAATGAGGTGACTGATGTTCGAATCCTGGTCGATGCGAATTCCGCACCCGGTTCGAACCGACCACAGTGTGGATGTAAAATATCCTCAGTGGCAGACGGATCATGGATTACAGTCCCCTTGCTGCCAGACTAATCGTGGGAGGTTTTCATGGTTTTCCTCTTGACGATACGCAAACTCTGAGTTTATTCCATCAAAAAGTCCTCCATGAAGGCAAATTTCTAGCAATATTTGAACCAGGAGGTCTCTTGTTTTCTGTATTGGGTAGAAAATTACAAGGCTACTGAGTTGAACAGTCGTAAACTCAAAATTAGGTCGGCTGTTCCGCGTTGGTTATAAAAAAAGAGAAATCCAGAATTAGAATAAATATTTCTTAACAACAAAATGAAAATTAGAAAATTTGTCTAACAAGAATGTAAAATTAGCAATGTTAGTAATTAAAAAAATTGAGAATAAAAAAGATATGTCAGACGATTTTTTAAAAAATAATGATCAATTTTATATTTTAATCGGTTAAAAATTCGTCAAACCAATAAATCAACATATATATTACAGCTTCCCAAACGGACGTATTTCTTCACTTCACATTTACATATTCTCAAAAGAGATTGTTCCAAAAAAACACCTCATCTTTTCAAACGATTTTTTTCCTTACGAAAATAAAAAAAAATTCCTTAAAACTATTCAGTAAAAGTGACATTTAAAACGGTTTCAATTGCCACAATAAAACATCAAATGCTTTGAATCAATTTACATTTTAGTGCGATAGAAATAAGTTAATATCTCGAGTTATCACGTATCTAATTTGACTACCGTACGTGAACAATGGACGCAGTTATTCTAAACTTTCGTTTTCAACAAAAGAAGACAAATAAAAAAGAACTCTCCGTGTGATATGTAGAAAAAGTTTCATCGGCGTCATGCTTCCTCAACTTTGGAAAACGAGAAAGTAACCGAGGTGCAACCTTAATTCCAAAACTTTTAAGAGGTCAGTGGGCTGTCTTCTATAAAAGCTCCACTCTTCCTCATGGATGCACGCAGACGATCAAGAAGAACCCCCTATTAAAGATCGACATTTTATCTCAGGTGAGTGGCAACAAATTCTCATTAATTGTTTTTGTGTGTGAAGGCTTTTTACCTTTAACCTAAGATATTGTTAGTAAAAAATACAAGGCGAGATAAAAAAAAAAATTTAAAAAAAAACTACAAATTCTGAATTCGGTAATTTTACGAAAAGTAAAAAAAAATTTTAAAAAAATTAAATTAATTCCAATTGAAAAAATTTCATAGAAGTTTTTTTTTAAATATTTAAATTAAAATATTTTTTTACATTTTAGCATAAAAAAATTAAATTCATTATTGAATTTTTATATTTATTAAAATTTTAAAGAATATTTTTATGCATGTGTATGTATTTCTTCGCATTTAAGTTTTTTTTTTAAATTTAAATTTGTAGAATTTTTGGGAAAAAAATTTAAATATTGTGTTTGCTTGATAAAAGTTAAAGAAACGAATTATTTCTAAGTAATTTTTTAAGTTTATTTTAAACTGAGTTTGAGACAAAAATTACAACATTGTATGTAGTTCAGTGCTTTTATTTCTTACTGAAACTAATACGTCTAAGTTTTCTCCTTTAGTTTTTGATTCGAAAATGTTTTGTGAAAGAAAATTAGCACGGAATGATAAATTTTTTACGTCGGTAAAAAAATTCAATTCATTAATTTCGGTTAAATTTGGTAGTACATATTTGCTTATACCAAGTAAATATCAAATTTGTTATAAGTGGTTATTTATCTCTGTTACTGTTACTGTTACTCTGTTACTCTTCTGTTACTTTAGCTGTAAAAAAGCATCACATTATTTTAGTTTCAGGTCCAAATATAAATATTTATATTATTAATGTAGTTTGATTGGCAAGACTAATTCAAATAAAGGGACACTAGCACTACCACTTCTTTTCTTCTTGGAGAAAACAAACTGTCCTTTTAAAAATCCTTCACTATTTTCTATGTGACTTCACTATTCAGAAGTTCACAGCAATTAAAGATAAAATGTAAGATTTTAATTTGAAAGTTTACTTTATTAGTAACCATTTTAATTTGAAAATTTTTGTAAAAGGAAATTAATGCATATTCAGTTTTTATATAGCATTTTAATTAATTGGACAGATAATCTAAATAACAAAAAAATGACATTTATGTGAAAATATTCTTTTATTTCAGAAAAATGAAAACAAGTAATTGAATTATTTAATTCTTTAAATCTTTGTAGAGGAAACAAGAGGAAACAATCCCCAATCTCGATAATATTAATATAATCACTTTTCCTTTCGAAATCATTTCGATGAGTTTTCTTTTTCTTCAAAAATTAAAAGGGTAGCTAAAACAAGAAAATGCAAGTTTTGTTCAAGTCTTACTTTCATTATGAACTTTTCCTTACTATTTACAGTAATATAAAAATATGTACTTCAGCCTCTTCGGCAGATAATAAAACAACTTTACCGTACTTTACAATTAGATCTGACTAACATAGAATTTCTCGTATTTGCATTTACATAGAATTCCTTTGTACAAATAAGTAAATTAGTAATTATTTTTAAATATATGAAATAAAATATAGGTTTTTTTTTAAAAAATTGCTTTGTAAAAGAAAGGAGAGGTTATTTTTAAGTATGCTTGTTTTCTAAACTGATTATGGTTACAAAAATTTAACACCAACCAATTAAGACAGAAATTAATTATTTTTAAGCAACTCTTTTTTTCATTGCATACATTTCTTATAAACATCTTTGAGGAAAAATATTTTGTTCCAGGATTAAATTCAGTCACATTTTTTTAATATGAGATAGTTTTTTAATATGACGACAGCCCATGAAGGGCCAAAGCCTAATGAGCTTATACCAGTTTTCTTGACTTTAGACTCTGGTGTGCAGAGAGGATGTTCTGTTTTGGTGGTCAGCCGAACGTCGAATCCCTATTGTTTAGTTCCCAAGCATGCTTGATACTCATTTTAACAACCCACAATAGAGACGAAAGGCTCTATCAACTTTGCCCGGTCTAAGGATAAAACTCCGGACCTGAGGCACAAGAGAGCAATGCTTGACCACTCACCCATCGGGAGTCAATGTTTCATTTATCTGAACATTATATTTTCCCATAAACAAAAGCTTTAAAATTACTTATTTATCAATTTTGTTAAAATCTGAACTAGGGCCATGGTGGCTCAGTGGATAGATCTCTCTCTTCCCAATAAGGTAACCCTGGTTCGAATCCCACCAATGTCTAGTAGATACGAATTCCGCTCTCTGCTCGCACGGAGCACAGTGCTAACGTAAAATATCCTCAGTGGTAGGCGGATGACGGGTTAAAGTCTCCTTGCCGTCTGGCTGACCGGGGAAGTTTTCGTGGTTTTTCCTCTCCATGTAAAGCATATGCGGGTTAATTCCATCAAAAAGTTCTCCTTGAAGGCAAGATTTGTCCAATACTTGATCCAGGAGTTCCATTTTCTTCTGTATTGTGTTCGAAATTGCAAGGCTACGGAGGTGAACGTTAGAAGTCGTAAACTCAGAATTGGGTCGGCTGTTCAACGACGCTTATAATAATGTCTGTAGTGACGTTAACAAGCTGAATAAAGCTAGTGCACTCAGTTGTTTTTAAATCATATCAGTCGTTTTTATTTCATATAATTCAATAATTGTCACCTTTTATATGCTTTGTTTGAAAGATGTGACACGAATCCTAAATTTTTCTCACGTTAAACTTAATTCAAATTTCACTACTATTTTTATACAGTAATCACATAATTAGCTTCCCATCATATACTTTCTAAATAGTTAACTGTAAAAGAAAAAAAAAATAAAAGAAAAAATGAAACTATATATATATATATATATATATATATATATATATATATATATATATATATATATATATATATATATATATATATATATATATATATATATATATATATATATATATATATATATATATATATATATATATATATATTTCGAAGCAAATAAATGAAGAATTATATTTTTAACCACACATTCAATGACCTTCATATCACTCATAAGAAATCTGGGATACTATTTCGATTTATAATTTTTAAAAATTTCAAAATATTGTGGTTACTTATTATTCAGGTATAAAAACTTTTCATTTTTGAGTGGTGAATGTTGATATGAGCTTTTGAGGCGACATCGAAGTGCAAAGGATTATTCTTATATGATTATAAACATTTAACTTTCTAGATTATATACCTTTTTTTTATAAAAGTAAAAGTTATTTAATTTTTTAAAATATTTTCAGGGTTTAAATCTTTTTGTGATTTAAACTTTCTAGATTATATACGTTTTTAGAACATATTTTTAAATATTTCTATATATAAACTTGTAAATATATGTGAACTTGTTTGTATAAATATTGTATATATATACATTGTATTGTATACATCTTGTATTGTATATATGTTGGTTATGTATTTTAAATATGTATAAATTTGTTTACACTGCAAGCAACTATTGAAATTTCTTTTAGTATAAGTGGATATCTAGATTATATTAGGGTATTTAGAAAACAAAGATTACGAAATCCTTTTCACAGGATAAAACTTCTTTTTATTTAATAAAAATTTAATATTCTTCATGCAATTCAACTTTTCAAAAAAAATCTAATAGTCAGATCAATGAAATTTTAAGAAGCTATAAATAAAAACTTTTCTAGCTTGTAGCAGCCTTAAAACATAATCTTATTTACTTAAATCTTGTTATATTTTGAAAAACAATGAAGAAATAACAAACAGGTGCACTGGATTGTTTTACACTATCAAAATAATCAGCTAAATTTAGACAACGATTTGAAAGAAATCTTCTGCGATAAAATAAATATTAAACAATGACTAAAGAGTCTGACATTGTTCAACAAGCCAGAAAAGGTTTTTCTGAAACTGAAAACCACTCCCTTACAAGGAAGGAAAACTGTGAACTGAATAAACGGAAGAAACTGAATAAACGAAACATTTCAATTCTTTCAAGCATAATAATATCTATTGGATGCATCGGATAAGCTGTTATTAGCAGATGAGTTTAAAGAACTTGTGCGTAAATCGCTTTACGGTTTTAAAGTGACCTAAGCCTGAATTTCAACTAGTTTACAAGGATGTTGGAAAGGATTTGTAAGTATTAACTGTTCTCTTATCTTCGTGTTGAAAAATAATTTGATGGACAATTATGTTCCACAGAAATCTTCCAACAGGAAATCGTTTGAACGTTTATAAACTTTTTATCATTAAAAATCCATTCATGAGACAAATTTAAAATGTTATCTTCCTTCAAGATTCATTTCTGTGTCATTTTGTCATCTAATTGTTTGATTTATTGTGAGTGGGAACTATTTATATCACTGCATTTTCGTAAGAAACTAAATAAGACTGACGAATTCGATCTTCGTTTGGGTGATTTATTAAAACTGAGTATAATCTCGCAATCCATGTATAATCTCGCAAACTTTTAACCAACTAAAGAAGTTTAAAAATTCGTTCCACAGAATTATGTTCCACAGAAATCTTCCAACAGGAAATCGTTTGAATGTTTAGAAACTTTTTTATCATTAAAAATCCATTCATGAGGCAAATTTAAAATGTTATATTCCTTCAAGATTCATTTCTGTGTCATTTTGTCATCTAATTGTTTGATTTATTGAGAGTGGGAACTATTTATATCAGTGCATTTTCGTAAGAAACTAAATAAGACTGACGAATTCGATCTTCTTTTGGGTGATTTATTAAAACTGAGTATAATCTCGCAATCCATGTATAATCTCGCAAACTTTTAACCAACTAAAGAAGTTTAAAAATTCGTTCCACAGAATTATGTTCCACAGAAATCTTCCAACAGGAAATCGTTTGAATGTTTATAAACTTTTTATCATTAAATATCCATTCATGAGACAAATTTAAAATGTTATCTTCCTTCAAGATTCATTTCTGTGTCATTTTGTCATCTAATTGTTTGATTTATTGAGAGTGGGATGTATTTATATCACTGCATTTTCGTAAGAAACTAAATAAGACTGACGAATTTGATTTTCGTTTGGGTGATTTATTAAAACTGAGTTCCATTCCATGTATAATCTCGCAAATTTTTAACCAACTAAAGAAGTTTAAAATTTTTTAATCTTTGTTCGTGGGATCTGGGATGATTTATTTATTGAGAAAAATATACGTAGAATTAATTTATGTGTCATCGTGTTATTTAATTGCTTGCATGATATATTTTGAGTGAGATATGAATATATTACTTAACTTTTTTCAACCAGTTAAATAAGTTTGACAAACTTAATCTTTGTTCGTGGTATTATTTATTAAGTGTAAGATATATTTATAACATTGATCTTTTCTAACCAGTTAAATAAGTTCGACAAACTTTTTCACTTTTTAGGAGATTCATTTAGTGCAGGATATATTTATGTCACTTAACTTTTCTAACCGAAAAAATAAGTCTTACAAGTTTAATTTTGTTTGCATAAATTAAATAAATAAAAATATGAATTGTATGCTGAAACATTTCACCTCTTGCATTGCTTTTAAATACACATTTGTAGAATGAAACAATGGATAAATCTGTGACTAGTATGTTTTTGATTAATTAAAGGCATCTAATATTGGCAACCAATCATTCTGACCACCTCAATAATGATGGATTGCCTTTATCACTTAAATGTATGACATTGTCTCACTATTAAATAAGGCAATTATCAACATTCTTTTAAATTGATGACTCAAAAAACCTCTAAGACAATGCGATTTAAAAACCATCCGAACTATTTCAGTGTATGTCAATACTCTTATACATATAAATGTTATCAAACCAAATAAATAGGATTAATTGGAGTTAACATTAAAAAAATGATTTTTTAAAATTGGAATTTAGTTGATATTAAAACTATAAATGAATGAATTTCCAAAAAAACCTGCTCGAGAAAAATGAATATTGTCTTCATTGATTCCTATATCTTATGCATGTACGTTTGCATGATTGAAGTTTGAAAGAAATATGGTTAAAATGCATGGACTATCTTAGTTATCATCCCAACGACACTGTAAAGAGTCATATCATCACCATAACAACATTGCAAATATCATAGATGTAGACTCGGAATTCAGTATTTGTTAAGATCCTGTTAATTTCATACACAAAAAAAGGGGATTTTCACTAGAGAAACATTGCTCAGAGCAGCAACTTACACCAACTTATGACTCTTTACTCTTTTGAGTCAAAACTTGTAGTAAAACCATTGCCTTTTAGCTTTTTTTCTGGGGGTGTTATAAGCAGTTATAAGTATCCTTTATAAACAGTTATAATATATATATATTTGTACTGGAAAAAATTACCGTATAAAGTACCCGCACTTAGCGTACATCATCCGTAAAACCCATTTTACCCGTAAAATCCTTTTTTAACATAAAATATCAGGGTTTTTTTAAACGTAACTTCTTCCGGTTAATATAGATTTTACGGTACAACGTACAAACTTCCTGAGTGCCGATTAACGTAAAAAATTATTCGTTGAAAATTAATTACCATAAATAACAGTAAAACTTTACTTTTTACCGTTAAAAAGTTAATTAAACCGTTGAAAATTATTACCGTATGAAAATTTTTTAAGCAACCGGGATACTTTAATTCGACATTATATAATAGCAATTTAAGCATCTATATTTGGATAAGATGTTTGTGACGCTTATAAAAATGTTTCAAAAAACAGTAAATAAATATTTAGTTCAATGGTAAATAAGTTACCAGCTTTGTAGCGACACCATCTTAGAATAAAATTAAGTCCATAGATAAAGAGTTAGGTCAGTTATATCCAAATGGGGTTCCTTAGAAGAGTTAGAGGGTTTCCGTGAGTTAGTACTCTTTTTAAACCAGAGATGAATTTTGAAACCTCTGATTACATTTAAAACTAACCTATAACAATTTATTTAATCTTATGGTTGCCTTCATAAAATTACTTAACGTGAAATGCCAATGAAATAGAAATGATATTGTTTTAAAAAGTACGCAATATTTTTCATAACACTATATTCAACAAGCTCTAGAAAGAACAAGCCTTTAGAATATACTGCATTAGTTTTTCCTATCGCGCTTTTCAAATAAAAATTCCTTAATAAACGCAAGATGTTTCCCTAATGGTTTCTCAAATGGTTACTCAATTACTTTAATAAACTTTATTTATAAAGTAGGGGTTCCGACAAAAGAAGATTGATTATTTAGGAGGGTTACGTAGCTGAAATAATTTGGAAAAAGCTGGGTTAAGTGATAAACCTTAAATTAATCCTTAAAATACTTTAAAAAGTAATTGGAATTTTTTGATTAAGTTGTAAGAAATGCTTAGTTGTTTCTTGCAATTTTGCTTCGGAAACTGTTATTTCATAAAAATTTTAAACCTATCTTTCGTAGCTTTCGCATATTAAGTTTTTACTTATCTTTGAAGAGAGTCTTGGACCGATGCTTCTTTTCACAGTTTTCTTCTAATTTCCTTCTTAAAAAAATTTTTGAATCTTATTATATGGATACTTTGTTTATGATAAACCTTTAGCATTATTATATAATTTAATACTGTCGACAAAATTCTGATCGTAAAGTAATATGCGATGACTTGCCTTGAGAATCTGGAGAATTTATTTTTACAAATTTAAAATATCAAACGTCTTAATATTTTTTATGCTTTTTGATTATTAGGAATGTATGTATAACCAAAACTGACATTATTTTTAAAATTGCACTACAATAATTAATCTTTCGAACGTACATACCTATTTTTTACTCGCTCACACTGTTAGAAATGTTTCGGAAAAAATGGTTAGATAATAATTTATTTAATCGTTATTTTACTGTAGTCAAACAAAACAATCAAATAACCGCAAATTAGACGGTATTCAAATTGTAAAATGTAAGAAAACCGTTTATTAACTGCTTTCCCCTAATATGGTTAAACAGCAAGAATTTTATCACCCACCTAATGAAATTACTTAGTTTCTTGCAAATGAGTACATATTAAAACCGAGAAGGCTTATCTGTCAGTTTGATTACCGACAGTTCGAGTTCCAGCGCTGACACCTCAATATTTCTCCCATTCCCTTTAACAAAGGAAGAGTTTCAAGTATCCTGCACTCACCATGTGTGACTCTGTGATACTAGAATACGATAATTACATTCAAGCATACATATGGAAGCACCATAAAACTTCTAAACTATGCCAATTTAAATTTATTTTTTACGGTTTTGAAACCATGCTGCTTGTAAAAGGTTAAAAAAAATAGTTCTTTCACTGTTTTTTACCATGCTAGTTATAAAAGGTATCAAAACCGTAAAAAGTAAAAAATGCTCCTTACCGTAAACTTTACGGTTAATTGACTGGACAGATTACTGTCGGTAATTTTACCATAATTTTAGAATGAAAATTCTAACAGTGCAATATTTTCTATTCTTTATAAAAGAAACTGTAACCAAATGAAATGAAAGTGTCATCGCTCTTTCTAAGTAAGGAAGATTCATTTTTAATTTATTTATGTAGTAATTTGAGCTTCAAGTATCTCAAAAAACTTTTCCTTCGAAGGAAAAAAAAAAGATCATTTTTTACTGAAACTTATTAAAGTCACCCAGCTTAATCCAATGGTAACACTTTCTGAGAAGCTTTCCGATATGCCCTATTTACAAATAATAATTTGAATAGCAAAACATCATATTGAAGAATATCTTGTTGTAGGAAAAAAAAGAAAACTCCCCATCCAACGCTTCAGTAATTCGAAAAATAGCACCAATAACTTCACAACAAGAAGATAACATTGTAGATAAAAACCGCAATTTCATTTCATTTATAAATAAATTACACCTGTCAAATAGTCTTGTTTGAAGGTCTAATCTTTTTGTCAAAACTATCAATGATTCATAGTGGTTACAGATTAATAATGATACTTGAGAAGTAATAAGGGTTATTCGTCTGAAAAAAATATACTTTAATAAATGTAAGCAATTCAACCTATTTATTGACAAAAAATGTATTTAAATCTTTTGGTGGTATGATTCGTGTTAATCGAAAACTGACATGTTAAACTCAAAAGTTATGAAGTAAAATTAATTAGTGTTTATTATTCCACCAGAAAATTATCAAGACCAAAATAAAGGAAAAAAAAGGGGAAAAAAGAAAGAAGATATAATTAGATTTACAATTGAACAAAATTCCGAAACTTTGCAATTTTATAACCCACAAGGGAGCTCTTCATCCTGCTCGATTTTCTCACCAACACCCACAAATGTAATGCCCTCATTATTTTTTTTTCTTGCTGATAAACAGATTGTTACATTTAGTTTAAAGAGATTTTCAATTGAAATATCTCAAATTGTTTTATTGTATTAACACTTTTAATACTATAAAAATGCGATAAATCTTTTTCATCTAATAGATTATTTAATAATAATTTTCAATAATATTTTACGATTTTGTATTCATCACTTTAAATGCATGTCATGACAAGACATAGTTTTACATATTCTTCTTACAAAATTAAATTAAACGTGTTTATTGGTTAAAAACTGTAAAATGTTTAATAGGTTATACTCCACTTTAAATCTGTTTAACATAAAATTTTATGCGATATGGTAATATCATAAGATTACTTTATAATAAAGAAGCACCGCTCTTTATATTCTGCAGTGAGAAAAACGGGAATGGTTGAAACTACCAGAATATAGTAAATTTAACCGTGTTTCTGGTTCAATGGGAACACTAAAAAACTGGATAATTATTACCGAATCGCTTTGGTAATGATTTTAGCAAAATTAAAAATAAAATATGGTTTTATAATATGTGATAAAGTTTGACAATTTTATATAAGGTATCATGATACCTTACGGAATGACATAAAAACTGTTTATTTGATTAAATTTAGTTTTCACTTTTGCATTTTTTACTAAATGTACAATAGTGAGAACTATAAATTTGAAAACGAGAATTTCCGGTAAACCTTTGCTGTATGAACGAAAAAATTACCGAACAAATGGCTTAAATACCGTAAATTTTAATTTTATTAACCAGAAATATTACTGTTTTCTTTACCAAAAATATCATGATTATACTGAACAGTAGTTTTATCAGAATATTTTTCTCATTGTGATAAATTTAAAAGCGCAATTATAGCTGAATAAAATACCAATAAAGGTTAAATATTATAGGTATATATTACATAAGTATAAGATATTTATAACTGTACTTAGTTTTATTCTGTTGACAAACAACGAAATCTTGGTCTTTTATGCTAATTAACCTCTTGCATACGGCTGGTATAACACGTGGACCACATGTGATGCTACAACATGGTACACCATAAGCAAAGGGGTAAGGATCATAAA
Organism: Parasteatoda tepidariorum; assembly: GCF_982258835.1. Taxonomy (NCBI): domain Eukaryota; kingdom Metazoa; phylum Arthropoda; class Arachnida; order Araneae; family Theridiidae; genus Parasteatoda; species Parasteatoda tepidariorum. The sequence goes on from NC_141762.1 coordinate 54,493,052, forward strand.
CAGGATTTTCTGATCAATAAAAATGTTCCAAGAACCATGAGATATTGTTTTAGATAGTTTTCTTTTTATGACATATGGAAATATGCAAATTTAAAAGTTGTCAAGAAATTAATATCACTTCAGTGAGGGAATGGATATTTTTCTCTATAATTTTGCTGCCATTTTTATCGAAACGATTGTGTATACATTTATTTATTTTCACTACTTTAAAAAAAAAAATTATTCTTTACTGAAACTAGAATCGAAAAGTTAAACTTTCATACTATTTCTATTTGTAAATAACTTTTCGACCTCTATATATTATCAAATATATTATTATATTTAAAATATTTCTATATTTATTTATTGTTTCGCGTGAACTATTTTGAAATTTGTAATTTAATTAATGTATAATATTATTATTTAATAAAAAGATTTTATGAAATATAAAAAAATGCAGAAAATTAAAATTTTTAGAGGTTAACAGTTAGTTAATCCCTTGATAACTGACTGTTAGAAATTTCAGATCTTTTTAAACTATACTACACTAAGAAAAGAAATATGGTTAAAGCAATCCAAAATTTGGTGAAATTTATCGTGTTTCTGGCTTTATATTAAATTTAAGAGAACGCTAAAACTATATTACGTAGATGCTATATAAGAACACCAAAAAGCTCCGTAATTTTTACAAAAACACTATGGCAAGCAATTTGGTAAAATTAAAAATAAAATGTGATTTTATAACATGGGATCAAATTTGGTAAGTATGGTAAAATTGTGTAATTTTATCTTGATAACTTTGAACATAACAGGAAAATTATTTATTTGGGTAAATTTACTTTTCAGTTTTGTATTTTTTTCTAAATGTGTAGTGATAATAATGTGTAGTTTTGAAAACAGGAATTTCTTGTATACCGTAATTATATGAACAGAAATTAACCGAATGTGTGATTTAAATACCGTATATCTTAGTTTTAATAAACAGAATTAGGGTTTAGTTGTTTTTTTACCAGAAATGTCAGTACAACACAGTTCAGTAATTTTACCAGAGTTTCTTTACTCCGTTTTGAGCTTTGTAACTAAAGTTAAATGTTAAATAAGTTTGTGTATTTAATAATAAAAAAATAATAAATTTAAATAAATATAAAAAAATGCAGGAAAGTGACAAATTTTTCAGATGTTAGCAGCTAATCAATCACGTGTCAACTAGACACGCGTTAGAAATTTCTAGAAGTTTTTGAAATATTGTATCAATTAAACTTACCCAATATCATGCAAATATAACCGTAATATGAAACCAAGTTGATACATAAATCATAATTCTTCTTAAACATAGTTACACGGTACTACGGCTTAGTTTGAATGAAAACAAAGTTATATTTAACACATTATTAGGGATACAGCAAATTTACATTGTTTTTCTTCTTTTTTGTTCAAGGTATCAATATTATGGTTCTACATTGAACCGATTTTTCCATAGTGTTACACCAGCTACGTACAAAAATTACAGTTCGAGAATGTAACTACTCTCACAGCTTGCTTATTTATTACATGTTTGCGCAAATAGTTCATTGTAGTATATTATTGGATTTAAATTGTCTAAAAATTTTAACTTACTGCAAATGACATGATCTATTCAAAAATTTAAAATCCGTTATTCAAAATTCCAAAATGGATTAAAAAATAATTGCTTAAAATAATATTGGTATTAGAGATGATAATGTAAATATCTCAAACAATAAGGAGATTATTTGAAAATTGTTCTTTTGAAACACGGTCCTCATTTTTTTAATAAATATGCGTCTTTTCAGAACTCGATATGATTTTATTATTGATTATTATAATGTTATGTGATTTTATTTATAAAATTTATAAAGTATACAATTATATCTTAATTTTTTAACAGATATAATTAGACTCATATCTTAACTTTATAACAATTACAATTATGTCTTACCTGTTACATCTTATTTTATGACAATTATCTTTCAAAGAATAATTTATCCCAAAATATCTCTTGTGTTTGGAAACTTGTAAAGTATTTTAAAAATTACTAAAACCAAAATATCTCCCGAACTTGATGAAATAATGTTAAACAAAAACGAAATAAATTAATTTTCCTTTCCCTTTAATTAGTCAATTAACAAGCTATGAACTTATCAAGTTGAAGATAGAAAGGAAAAGTGTAGATATTTTTAGGATATCTTTTTATCTAAGGATGCGTGTTGCTCAGGGCAAAACGTGTACTTTTCCTTTCTGACCCACATTTTTACTACACGCGGAAGAATAATGTCTATCTTCATCAAGGACATCCGTTCGTTTGGACGGAACAGCGTAAAGGTGGAAGAGTGGCAAAAACATCTTGCATTAAAACCAGAAATAGGTACAAAATAAGACAAAAATCGAAATTTCACTTTCCTGATAATTTAGGTTAAATCGCAGAGGGGAAATAGGTTTGGATTCGAAGTGAAAGTAATAGGTGATATCTATTTTTCGATAAATCTAGGGCGTATTTTAAATCATGTGATAAATTTTAATGGTTTATAAAATGGAAGTTCGAATTAATTGATACGTAATTAATTAAACGTATTGTTTCTTCTATTCAGGTTTATATTTAGCAATAAGGAAAGTTATTCGTAACGTTGCATAATATATTATCAGCTATTCAAATAAGTTGAAACTTATATCATGCTTCTAAGTGGATCGTTATTATTCAAGGATAAGTAAAACAACGATGTAAATAATAATAAATATATTGCTCATTAACTATTTTTATATGGTTTCAAAATTTTTAATGAGTCTTATTTCTTTTTAGAAGTTTAATGAAAGTAATTTTTAAAAAAAAATATTTTTAAATTTATAGGTATTTGATATAAATAATATAAATTAAAAATTAATCGCGTTAAATTTTTATATTTTATGTGGGAATATTTAGCTCTGAAACTAGGTTAATAAAATTGTAAAAAATGGGTTTATGCTTATTTTTAATGTATTAAATATAATTCGCAAATTTATTTTATTTAATGTTAATTTCGATTTTAGATTTAATTTAGCTACATAACGGAACAGCTGTTTATTTTATTTTAATTGTTAATATGAATAATAAAATAATATGTAGCATAAATTTATTATGCTACATTTATTTTTATAAACTAGGATTATCATTAATAGGATTAAATGATGTGTCAGTTAAATTATTTTAATTATGAGGTTTTAATTAACCTTTAAAGAAAGACCGAAACATCGTAATTTTTTATTATTATCTGTCATATATTATTTCTTTTCATGAAACAAACATACTGACCAAAGTTTAAAGAATATCAGTGGAATCAATTAACTGCATAGCTACTAACTCTTAAGAATTTTTCAGGAGATTTTATTTTTGTATTTAAAATTATAGCAAAATATATGCTTTTCTGTTTTAGTTTTGAATTTAAAAATTCTATTTAGAATGATTTTAACCACCATTTGAATGCATTAAACATTTATATGAAGCAGTAATTTTTACCCGATAAAACAGATTGATATTTGTCTCTGTAAAAAGCAAGTTTAAAATAAAACTTTTGTTCTGCAAAAATTAAAAATCTCTTTTAGTTGATAATTATGACAAACTCCATGTCAAATAGTAAATTAAAAACTCTGCGTAGTTAATAAATAGTTTCTTTGAACTAAGAAAAATGTAATCTATATTTCCTATCATAAATATACGAAATAGTATTTCACATTTAACCAAAGTCAGCAAAATATATATATTTATATACATAGATATAAAAACAAATATAATAACAAATATAAAAAACAAACTGTCTTAAAAAAAATTGTGCATATTCTGCGTACTAGAAACATTTTATTACATTTTACTTTGAAATCTTGCTTAATGAACCCTATTGTATTGAAATACATATACCTGCTTCCTAAAAATATATTTAGATTTCTTTATAAAAACATGCTATGCAAAATTTTGTGAACATAATAAAAAATATTGATTCTTGTCCCTAAGAGCAGCTAGTGGAAAATTAAAGCACTTTTGTTATGTTTTCAATTGGTAAGATAACTGCAACAAAATTATTAAGAATAAATTGCAAATCACATGGTGTAGATAAGTAAATTCTTAGTAAATTACTAAGGAACTTTTTTTTCTTTATTATAATTACTCTATCAAAAATAGATTGTTTCTCGTATAATCAAACTAAATTGTTTATTTATAAAAGCAAATTGCTGATAAAAAAAAAAGAATATTCTATTTCGTGCATAAATAATAAGAAACAATTCGTTACAAGTTGCATTGAAATTATGGTCAACGAGCTATACTATTCAACACAACGCCCATTATTTATAACATTCATCTATTTTCAGCTTTTATCAAACAAATACTAATTCATATTTCTTTTTAGTATGAATGTCATCTTATGCTTCAGCAACTCGCTAACAAATTTCATTTTTTTTGTCGGTTATTTTTTACTTTCCATTTTTACCATCTTCCGTTTAGACATAACTTGCCAAAGGGTAGGCCGCGTTCCACCCCTGCATTTTTTCATTCTAATTGTCGATAATTTTTTCCTTATCACGTAGTGGGAGAAACCGAAGTTAAAAAGTGAAACTATAAACATACACACTGTAGGAAGGGGGGCTGACCTAAATTTTTTACTTTCCTTCGAAGAAGGGGATGTTGATCTCAAACGTTCTTTTAGAGTCGCCTCATAGTGGAATCCGAAATTAACAGCATCCATTGCCCTACTTATGACAACCGGCGTCTTATTGCCAGTGACGTCGCTTACCTGAAAGTCAATGCCCATTAGTACAAAAAAGGAAAGTCGCACGGTCAAGGTTTTTATTCATTTAATTCATTACTAGTTTTAGTCCTCCCTTTCAAAAACTACTTTTTCAGCTGCTTAAGTTTTTCTTTTTGAGTTGAGTATATAAACTGACACTAAGGTTATGGTGTTAATAGAACTTCAAATTTATTTAATATGCACTTTTCTTTTTAAAGCATGAAGTATATTTATTCAAACCCTTAAAAGTACAAAACAAGCTTAACAATTGATGAAATGCGGAGACAAAGGATTTAAACTTGTTTCCGAATCTGGCACGATTCGGTTAAATATATTTAAATAGCTTTTTAGAAGAGTTGATTAAACAAATGGAGTGTTTTGTTTGCCAGTTTAAAAGTGGAAAACGCTTGATGTTTTGAAACAGTAAAATACTGCCCCTCTTCATTTATCCTGTTGTCAGCTAAAATAAACAAATCGCAAACCAGTCCCAATTATGGATACGTATTTCCTCTTAATAAAAAAGAAATTTTGCTCTCCCAATTTAAATTATGTTTGCAAATTTTTAAGAAATTTATATGTATTTTTTATGGATTGTATATTTATATATCAATATTTTATGGAATAACTTTTCTTAGGCTTTCTACCATTCAAAAAACATGTCTAAATTCATTTTTTATTATATGTTTAAAATAATGCATATTATGGGAAAAGTAAAACGTATTAACATAATAAAATTTTATGTGCCAAGAGTAATGCCAAATAATAACTTATTTCATATAAAGAATCGCGCCTTCATCATTGGTGTGGCAACCCAGGTAGGACCTTTCTCAGAGTACCAAGCCATCCTGTTCTAGATTAAGGTTTTTCAATTTGCCAATTAATAGTTTGTAGACCTTTTTTAAGTATATAGTTCAATGACATAAATGTCCTCAGTGGTAGAAGGATCATTGGTTAGAATCCCCTTGTCGTTGGGCTAACCAAGGGAGATTTTCGCGGAACGCAATGTGAGTATCCTCTCCTTGTAACGAAATTGTGGAATAGTTCATCAAAAAGAAGGCTATTTTGTTCCAATGCATGATCCTGGAGTTCCCTTGTTTTCCCTTGTTGGCTATGGAGTCCTCGGAATTGAACATTAAACTTCCTAAGTTTTAGTGTTTCTCCTTATCGGATATCAAATGATTTAAGCCATAAGATTGTATTTTACAGGCTCGATTATCATCGATTATTATTAGTTATCGTGCCCATTGTTGAATCCTCTGCTTTGTAACGAAATATGGCTTTTTAAATAGTTAGCAAATATTTCTTCTTCTCTAACGATTCTCGCATTTTATTCCTATATGTTTCCCTGAACCCTTCGTTTAAAAAATAAATAAGTAAATTCAGTGCTTCTTATGTAAGTTTCGTGTTTTCTAATAGTTATTGTCAAAAACTGCATTCAAATAGGCATAGTAATTTGTTAACTGTTTAATTATCGAATCTATTAACCATGACAAAACAGTTAAATTTTAATGCAAATCATGTAATGGTTCAAATGTCCACGAACAGTTAATCTACAATAAAAAAGCTCCCCTAGTGGTGAACGATGACATTTTCGACCTTGGACTGCCATGCAAAGTCTCAATTCCTTTGGCGTTACTTACTTCCCCTTCAAGTTTGTAATCGCTGTGCTGCATCACCATGTATATATAACGAAAGTTCTTATAAAATCTGCATGAAATTATTTCAATTTTAACTTAAAAATAAAAGTAATTCTTTCTCAAATAAGGGAAAAGTAGAATGCTAATTACCAGTAGAACATGGTAATAAACATTCTACCGGACGGCAACTCTTTGCAATTACGAAATTTTAGATACTGAATATTTAACGAATAGATCTTCGTTAAATTTTTATTTGTGCAGAGTAAATTTGCCAGACTATATTTACAAGAATTAATAGTAGAATGGGATAAAAAGTAATAATTTACCCTTCATGCTTTTTTTAGTATCACGTATTAGTAGCTATTAAGAAATAAACTCACTATACATTTGTTTTTCGTTTTGTTTTTGTAAACTTTGTTTTAAATTTTTTGGACAAGTTTAAAAGGCAAGTGACTTTTTTAACAGTTACAGTATTGTTGATAGAATTTATTTGTATAAGGAATGATGGGTTAGCCCCAAAATTACTGTAATTGATTGAATTGCTATTTATTTAAGGAATTTTAATAAATTTTTAAAAACCGTGTTTAAATAATATTACATGATATGTTAATACCATTAAAACGAGCCTGAAAACAAAACAAAAAATTAGGCAGACAATATAGATAAATTTAATCTATATTTGCTACTTGTATATAGTTTTGTTATTATGGTTGCTATGGTTTTTCAAAAAAAAGACTTTCACAAATAAATAAATTGAATGTGTAAACATATGCAAGGAAAGAAACTGTTTTATGTGCATTTACTGAAGATATTTAATTATGAATCTATGAAATTTTTTTGGACAAATAAGCAAACAAAGTTTTAAAAAAATAATGAAAAAAAATAGATGTAATAAGAATCAATAATTGCACATTTTTAAGCGGTTCATCATACTTTAAATTCCCTGTGAGGAAACTTTTATTGGTGATAGCCAATCGAAATTAATTTATCCATAGTGACAAACGTAATTATAAAATTAACTTATTTTCAGATTCAACTATGAATTTGTCTTGGAAAAAGTACATCTTCATAACTACTGTTCTTGCCATTCTAATAATTGAAGCATATTGCCGGCCGTCTGATGAAACCTTTTCAAGATCAAAAAGACAAGCTGTTGAAGAAAAACAGTTTATCGGTGGATTATCTACGCTTGGTGCACTCGTCCAACCTATATTATTCATGATTGGCATGGCTAATATGATGGGAAGAATTCCTATGTTTTTCAACAGGTAAATAATGAATAATTCTTGATTTAATGGAAGCAGTCTTAAAATAATTAATCATTCTTTCCTTCTTTTGAAAGCTTAATACAATGATTTTTAAACCACTATTCAGTTCAGGAACTTTATCTTCGAATAATATTTACACGTTATTTACAATCACTGCTGCAGAAGAATGCTAATTGATTTGCAAGTCAGGCGAGGCAATTTGTGTAAATTCTTTGAATTACTCTGAGGTGCCATAGAATTAGTAATTGAGGATTCTACATAAATTGTGTCGCGCTGCTTCTCTTTATTGGTCACATGAGACAGCTGTGATAACTACATATACTGTGGTTGTTGCTATTCAGTGAATGGTAATTTGAGCTAAAGTCTGACTTCGATGGCAGAGAAACAATAAGGCTAAGCTAGTTCAAGGCTAATTTTTCAGTTTCCCCGATCACTGTTTTCTCCACACCATCCGAGTATTCTCGATGCACTAGCATCTGCGGAACACCATATTCTCAAATGGTGTTTCACAGAACCCTAGGGTTCCGTAGAATGATCACCAGGTTTCCGAGAGCTCACATTTTTTAAGCAGCAAGGATTTTTGAAACTTTTTGATACTTATATCCGAACAATAAATCATAATTTGTTTGATATTTTATTTATTTCATGATATTATTTTTTTTAAGTATTTCTTTTAATAGCAATATATATTGGATAAATTACTGAAAAACTTCGGAGCAGTATCAAACTTATCAATTCAGAATTAAATGAGCAAATTCTAAAAAGTTACGTTTCCCTGTTAACCATTATCAACGTTAATATCAATTCTTTGGCGAAGAGTATAATTCAGCGTACTTTATGCACGTTTTTATAATAAGACATGCCCCAAAAATACATTCAGAACTAGATTCGATGCCACTCCAGGCCTGTGAATTTAACTGTTTGACCTAAGCGTTTTAAGACCATTATTTGAAAATAATTATTCTCATTAAGTATTATCAAAACAAACTGTAGTCTTTCTTTGGTTAGTATATTCATAGCTGCTACTAAATATGATTCACAAACTTGGAGTTCTACCAAAAGATACTTGATCATTTAGGATTTCATAGCCAAAAAAAAATAGCCAAAAAAAATAATAATAAATAAATAAAAATTGGGTACCGCGGCACTTGAAACTGTCGACAATGAAAATGAATTTTTTGAATCTTTCGAAACGCGTTACTGGTAGTTAAATTGGCTGATTAAAACCAATCCTCGAGCTAGAGCAGCGATGGTTCAGGGGATGGAGCGTTCGCCTTCCAATGAGGTGAACCGGGTTCGAATCCCCATCGAGGGCTGGTCGAAACGAATACACATCCAACTTGCACGGACCACAATGTTGACGCGAAATATCCTCAGTGGTAGTCGGATCATGGGTTAGAGTCCCTTTGCAGTTTGGCTAACCGTGGGAGGTTCTCGTGGTCTTCCTCTCCATGTAACGCAAATGTGGGTTAGTTCCATCGAAAAGTCCTCCACGAAGGCAAATTTCTCTCAATACTTGATCCAGGAGTTCCCTTGTCTTCTGGATTGGATTCAAAATTACAAGGCTACGTCGTTGAGCATTAATAGTCATAAGCCCAAACAACTGGGTCGGATGTTCAACGACGGTTATAAAATAAAAATAAAAAAACACCCTCTGCTAATTGGATACGCAATTACTACAATGGGCATAAATAAAGCGTAGTAATACACTGTTAGAATTTTTATTTTAAAATAACTGTAAAATAACCGACAGCAGTCTGTCCACCCATTTAACCGTAAAGTTAACAGTAATGAAAATTTTTTACCTTTACGATTTTGAAACCGTTTACACATTGTATGATTAAAAACCGTGAATACAAATCTATACTGTTTTTTTTTAATCATTTACAACAACCATAATTTTAAAACGGTAAAAAAGAAATTTAACGGGACATCGGAGATAGTTTATTAGCTTTATCGTGCTGCCAGAATTTTCTAGAAAAAGGAGGGAAAAAGCCTTTTGCTTTATTAATTTGTTTGTTTATTTTTCTTGATACCTGAAAAACAAAAGTCTTAATATCTAAAGAATAAAAATTACGATTACCACTGGTCTGAAAAAAAAATTTGATATCAAAAGAATAAAAGATTTTGAGATCTAAAAATAAATAAATAAAAGGTTTTGCTGTCTAAAAAATAAAAGGTTTAAATGTCTACAGAAAAACAGCTTTGATATTTTTAAAAAAATGAAAGCTTTTAACATTTAAAGAGTAAAAGGTTTTGATCTCTAAAAAATAACTAAATTAATAGTTGAAAAATAGCTTGACATAAGTTTATCTGCTGAGCGTTACTTAAAACAAATTAGGTAAGTGTCTTATTACGTCGTTAAGGACAAAATTTGTAGAATAAAGTAGAAATAAGAAGAAATAATTTTATTCAGTACAGTTTGCGCATATATTGACCATGCACTTTTGCTACTTAAAACTGCATGTGATTTCGACCAGTGGTATATAGTTCATATGAAAAAGAGCCGATAAAGTGATTTGGAAATCCTGTCTTACAGCGCTGTCGGAATTTAAAAAAATTTCCCATTAAAAACTTTCCCGAATTCAGGGAAAGGTAGTAAACCCAATCTTGTAAAAGCTTACATATTTCGGAAACTGAAACCATGCAAATCTGTTTCGCTAAAGTGGAAAAGCCCTCTACCAAATATTTCCCCTCCAGTAAATATGTATCCTGGTTGGAAAAACCAATTGGAAGCAAACAGGAGGATGAATGCAAAAGTTTTATCAGAAAACTATGGAATTGAAAGTACAATGGGAAAACATGAACTTGGAAGGATGAATAAAAATGGGGAGATTTTTATTATTTTTTGTCTCATTAACAATTTATGAATAAGAGGAGTAATGTTTCAACACAATATCCGTAAGGCTACTTGGATATCTCTCGATAAAAAGACATTGAATCAAATTGACTACATCACTATCGACAAAAAATGGTAGAGGTCTTTTGCTTGATAGTCGAGCCATGCGAGGAGCAGATGCAAATGTTGACCATTTATTGGTCTTTGGTAAAATAAAAATCAAGGTAAGTTACATGAAGAAAGAATGCTATAGATTTAATGACGATAAATTAAGACTTAATGCCATGAAGTTTTATGGCCGAAAAATTAAAGATCAAGACAGTTAGCCAAGAATTTAAACTTCGTTTAAAAAGTCATTTTCAGGATTTAAACGACTTTAATGACATGAAAATATTTGAGGAATGGAAAGAAATAAAAAACATCTGTATGGAGAGTGCTGAAGAGATTCTCAGAAGGACGAAATTTGACGATAAAGAGTGAATATCTGATCAATAACTTAGTTTGTGAAAGACGTGAAAAGAGACAAAAAAATAATTGGAAAGGAGCATGGTGAAATTAAACCAGAACATCGGGAGGATTATAAGTGGAAAATAAAAATTGCAAGATAAGTGAAAAACAAGATAAATGGAAATATAACGAAAATCTGGCCACATCAGCGGAGAAAGCAATTAGAAACGATGGCTCAATAAAGCTTTATGACATCCCTTACAAAATTAGTGGAAAGAGACGATCAATTGAGAGGACAATTAAAAACCAAACAAGTTTTAAAACTTACATTAAAAGAAGACCAACTCAAAAAGTGGGTTGAGCATTTTAAGGAAATCAGCAAGCAATAAAATTGCTTAAATGTAGGAAAGCTGCTGGCAGCTAAAACCTACCTAGTAGACTCTTCAAAGAAAGCTCTTAAATTGCAATCAAAATAGTAACTGTCCTGTTTAATAAAATCATGAAGAGTGAAGAGTGGCCCAATGTCTGGGTCAAAGGCCTGCTGATAAAATTATCAAAAAAGGTGTTTTGACGATGCGTTACAACTGGAGGGGATTCCCTTATTTAAATGTATGTAGCAAATTTTTCTCTAAATTAGTGCTGGAAAGAATGAAAAATACAAATGACAAAAGCCTGCGACCGAAGCAAGCAGGTTTCTGAGCTAGTAGATTATATGTCGACCACATTGCAACATTAAGGATTATTGTCGAACTATCTATGGAAGGGCAATCAGCAATATACTTAAATTTCATAGATTTTGAAAAAGTGTCGACTGTTCGTATTTTGTAAACATTATCAGAAATATATATATATATATATATATATATATATATATATATATATATATATATATATATATAAATATCAATATACAAGTTATCCATGCCGGCAAACAATCAGAATCCTTTGAAGTTGATTCCAGTGTTAGACAGGGTTGTATACTTTCTCCAACAATCTTTTTAAGTGCTGTTGACTGGATTATGAAGAGAGTATCAGAGAATAAAATGGATACAATATGGAACCTTTCTGAATATCTTTCAGATCTTGATTTTGCAGACGATTTATGTTTACTGAAATTCAAGGCATGCAAACAAACACAGACATTTTAAACGCAGAGGCAAAGGAAATGGAGCTTATTTTAAACCAAAATAAAACTAAAATTTTGAAAATTAAAACAAAACAATTAATGGAAATTTTCTTAGAAAATAACGAACTAAAAGAGGTAAACAATTTTACTTACCTTGAAAGTGTAATTAGCTACAAAGGAGAAACTGATGAAGACATACTAAATAGATTAAACAAAGCCATTAGCACTTACGCTATTCTCAGTAAATTCTGAAGAAACAAAAACATAACAAATTCAGCAAAAATTAGAATTTTCAATTCTAATGTTAAATCACTCCCCCTCTATGGATTTGAGACACTGTAGTAAAAATAATATGAAGAAAAAATTCAAGTATTTATTAACAACAGTTTACGAAGAATCTTACATATCAAGTGGTTCCACAAAATTTTTAACACAAAAATCCTTAACAAAACAAAAACCAATTGAACTGGAATTTAAAAAACGTGAATGGGAATGGATAAGTCATGTTCTATGTAAACCTAAATAATTTAAAGTAAAATAAGTTTTTGATTGAAACCCTAACGATAATAGAAAAAGAGGAAGACCTAAAAAAATACTGGAACAGGACGATTGTAAGTGAATTGAATTCAATAGGAAAGACATTGAGTGAGCCACAAATCGAGTGAAATGGAGAACTATGACAAAAACCCTATGCTCCAATTCGGAGTGAAGAAGATATATGTGTACGTATGTAATAGTATATAATGCAATAGCAATAAATATATATGGTAATATAATAAATATAGTACCATGCATGCATCGATATTACAAAAACATTATTATCACGAAAAAAACAATAGACATTAGTTTGTTATTATTTTAACATTTAAACATTTGCTCAATTTGTGACACACAATATCATTCCGCTTTGACTTTTAAAGGTTATAGTAATAATAAATTATTTTATTTTAATTTTAGAATGCGTGATCGTTTTAGTTCAACTCTCTCTGGTACAGGAGCTCCTGCTGGAGCTGGAAGAAAAAAGAGGTCCTTAGAAAACTTTGACGAAGTTTTAGAACAAAAATCCAATCAGGCTCTCAGAATGTTAGATGAGGCGGGACATAAATACCAAGAAGATAGCTGAAATTTTAGTAAGTATTAATAATAGGGATTTTTAATGTATTGCGTTTAATAAATGTTAATTTGAAAATGCCTTATTTTAAATATATATTAAATTATATTTATATGGGTAATTCTCATGAGAAAAGTAATTTTCAGATAAGATCATGAAATCAAAAAAAAAAAAAAAACTAAATAAATAGTAATTACTAATTAAATGAAAAACAGAGGAGGAAAGTAAGAACTATTTATTTTAAGCAGTATGTATTAAGAAATTAATGCTCTAGATTCCTTCCCTCAGGCTTCCTTTTTACTTCATTCCATTATTTTATGCATCAATGAAGGAATGACTAATTGATTAAAATGCTAAAATAGCAATTTTAAAATAAATCATATGCAAATATATTCATACACGAAGGAAACTTATAATGATTTACTTTCTGAGTATAATTTTATTTATTTTTTCATTAATAAATAAAAATAAAGACACGAAAGAAGGATAAAAACAAAAACATTTATAATTAATAATTTCATGATAAATTTTTAATAATCAATAAATATTTAACGATTTCATAAGCAAGGGACACTCTTTAACTTATAGCTTCAATGACTTAAAGGAGAAAACATGCTGAAATGTTGTTTTTGGTTTCTAGTTGTAAATTATTGAAGTTTGTAATAAGATAATTTATTCCCTGATTATTTAGGAGGCTAATGTAGTGTTATGAGAAAATGATACATTAAACTCGGGGAATCAGCTTTAAAATAATGCTATAGCAATATTTTTTCCAAAAAATTGGTATTAAATCGATTTTGAATTCCATGCTTTAGTATCTAAAATGAAAAATATAAATCTGTCAATTAATTAGTTTTCTTCTGAGTAATTGCTTATTTTCTTGTTTAAGTTCATCAGTGAGACTATATAAGACAAACTAGTATATTTTAGTTCCATAAAATAAATAAAAATTAAATTATAAAAAATAAAAATAATAAAACTAAAATAATAAAAAATAATGTTCTTATATTTATTATATTGTTAAAATGTACTTCAAGAGCTTTTTTCCACCTCAAAAAATTTTTAAAATTCGTAAAACAAGTTTGAGGATGACATAAAAATGATTGCTTTTGTAAGAATGATCAATACGCTTGTATAAAAAAAGCTGGAAAAAAAACACACAAAAATAAATCACAAAAAAAAATTATACCTTTTAGTTGAATTAGTGACAGGCAATGTAAATACTTCTGTGTTTTTAATTTATTTCTTTACGTTTTGAAAACCAAATTCGATAATAGTTATTTTTATTTCGTAACTTACACTCAGTTACATTTTTTTGCCTTTTGCTTTAGTTATTACAACATTTAATTGGGATAACAGTATTAAAAATATACCGTCTGTCGGTATTAACATTGTTAATTCTCTGATAGTCACGTGATTTCGCAAGAAATCGTAATGAACTAGTAAATTTGATTTAAGTTTCCAAATAAGCCATTATAATTGTAGTTCATATTACGCTGAAAAAACGTTTTGTTACATTTTCACAAATACTAGATCTCGCTAGAATTGGGTCTAAGCATTTCAAATCAGAAATTAGTTTTGCTCCTAAAGCAACATATTTTTTAAATGACATTTTTAGTCTTATTTTTGTCGAAATGCACAAGTTCAAAAATTGTTACATTTAACAGTTGCATAATATTGCGACGCACTTCTAGAAGAGTTGAGATACATCATCAGGAATAAAGCTGCATAGGAACCCACGCTCAGAAACGTCATTGTACACGACTGGGGGTGCTTTTCTAGTATGACCTGATCAGAAGCAGATTATAATAGGGAAGCACTCCTTATGGCGTATGACGATATTTCCGAGCATGGGTTCCAATGCCGTTTTAATCCTGATGATGTATCCTAACTGGTGTGTATAACTGGTCCTGATGGTGTGTAATTTTATCGCAACATTTTGTGAGACCCCTGTAATAACACATAACGTTATTAAAATTGCAAAATGTCCATAAAAAAACTGTAGCTTGTAGAGTGAAACCAATTGAAGGTTTGAAATCAGCGATACGAAAGTATTTAAGACCTGTAAAAAAAATCTCATGCAACAAAAAAAGAAATCAAACACAATGTTATTTATTTGAAAGAAATGTTTTTTTAATTGAAAAATCAGTTGTGTCGTTTGATAAATTATAGACACATTTAAAAATGAAACAAAAAGTACAATTTTCAATAACGTATATAAATACATAACTCAACTGGGAAATTCATAGTTAAGGCATAACTAGTTTTAGGGAAAATTTCTTTAAATGTATGTAAATAATCATCATTTATAATGTAAATAATAATCATCATCAATCATTTATAATAACTTCGTTGATCGTGTCCTACAGCTATATTCGCTACATTCAAATATAACTGTAAGACAGCTACTTCTATAAATGAAAAAAAAAACTAATACTCTGAGTGCATAACTGTTACCAATGATGTGTGTTAAAAGTATAATTAAAAAAATTTTTATAAAAAGAAGTAGCAGATTTTTAAAAAAAAATCTCATCTGAAACATTAGGTGTGTGTCTAAAAAAAATATTAGTCAAGCTATGTAACTTTCTGTGCTTCATTAAGATTGTGAACAATAGTTAAATTTCACGGTCAACTACTTGTGGAAATAGAGGATTTCGAATCGCTGTTTGATTTAATTCAATCACAGCGCTTAGTGGGGCGGATTACGGATACAGTAGCAAAAAATCAAGATCTTGAATTAATATTTGTTTCCAGTTCACACATTATAAACTAGGTAAACAAATATCTTTAATGACACAATCACTAATATTTGCTTTTGGAAATCAAATCTTATTTTTATACCGTTTTTACAATAATATTATTAAACGGCCATTGATTTGAATTACTATACATAAAGTATGCTGCTAATCACGGCTCAATTCAAAACAATAATTTTTCAAATTTGCACTTATTTACAATTATTTAGATCTAAGAAAAACAGTTATACATCATTAAAATTTCTTTAATTTAAAATTCCAATTATCAGTAATTAGTTTTTGAATATGAAAAAAACAAATTTTTTTTTTCAAACCATTTTTTTTAAATTTTATATTTTGAAACAAATAAACTAATTCCGATAATGTGACTGATTTTTTTAGTAACTACTATACTGTTTTTAATTGAAAAATACCAAAACATATTTTTGTTTATAATTAGAGCGTCATTAAAAAATATATAAGTGGGACATCGATGTCCTATCTGCGTCAAAGGGTTAAGAGGACGCCATACCACGGCAGAAACTTTTCATTGAAAATTCTTTTTGATCTTTATAACTAATTTGAAATTTAAAGTATGGAAAAAGTGAGTTCAGTCAAACCTAGAGTGACTCACAAAATCACAAATAATTGAAAGAAATTTTCAAAATATCAAGGTGAAAACTAATTATGGGAGGATAATTTAGGATTACGCAAAGGGAAAGTTCTCTTCCAATAATTTGTTTGCTGTTTACTTGCTAATTGTTGATATTTTGTAGTTTTTTTTTTCAGCTATTGAAACTTCATGACTTGCTAGAGTTTTTCCTTAACTCACTTTTTCTGTACTTTAAATTTTAAATTAGTTATGGTAGTGAAAAAAATGGCAATGAAAAATTTCTCTCGTGGTATAGCGTCCTCGAATATCAAAATTATGTCATCCACTTTGATTAGCATAGCACACGCATGCAAAACTTTTTATGCAGTTTCACCAACAGTTGTGGCCTTATTAAATGTAGAATTATACAAAAAGCTTTATTTTTTATAATGGTTATATAATATCTAAACGGATATACAAAATCACATTAAGATTGTTCAGCAATAATTTACAAGTATTCATGCTAAGTCTTCATAATTATATAATTGCTACAAGCTGTAAGCTTTGTATGAACGTTGTGACATAAATCTAGAATTTTTTACTTAATGTAATTATTAAAAATTTTAAAAATTCTACTTTCAAACTAAATTTTTTTTTACTTTTGTGACATAAATCTAAAATTTATAAAAAGTTAAACATAACTCAAAATTTACAGCTATTTTTATACACATAATTAGTTCACCTTCTAGATAGTTAACTGTAAAACTGTTCATAAATGAGTTATACCCTATTTTTTGTCACGAAAAAAATATTTATGATTATTAAGCGCTTTCTCTAGATTTCAGTCATAATAAACGCGTGATTATCTTTTTTTTTCATAGCTTTTTCTAAACTCCGTATAATGTTTGCAATTTTTCTTAAAACTCATGATGGTAAAATCAAAATTTTTACAATATGGAATGCATGATAGTTTTGATCCATTAGATAAATGTTTCAACGAAAATAATTGCCCTCCTATATTTTACATTTTAAGCATTTCTAAATAAAACAAATTAATACCATAGTTGTAAGCATTTTACACTTTTTGTGGAATATCTTTTTAGCATTGGTAAAATTTATATTTGAATATTTCATTCTTAATTCAATAAACCTGAGTTAATATTATTTTTACGAATTAGACAGATAAATATTACAAACCTGAAAATTCTATACAAATATCAAGTGTTAACGTATGTAATTGTTATCAAAATTCAATACAATTAATTGTGCTCACATTTCTACAGGAGAAAAAAAGTGCGGCTACAGTTGATCCAAGTTTTAGCCACCGTTATATTTAGAAAGAAAAAACCTCGGATGATTTTAAGGATTTTTATAATATTTAAGACATATATACGCTGTTTTTTTTTTTTTAAAATGAAGATGGTTAACTCAATGTTTGCTTTTTTATTTGAGTCAACCATATCAGTCTACTCCCATAGAGCGAGAAGCAGCTCAGAAGGGATAGAGCAGGGGTTTCCAACTTACATGAGGCCGGGGGCCACAATTAAAAACACAAATCAAATGGCGGGCCGCAACTTATCTTAATTTTATGTAGGACTCTTTTATGTTTGAAGAAACATTAAATATTAATGGCAGATTTTTACCAAGCTGTACAAAACAAAAGTATTGAATTGCAAATTAAAATAAGAAGTAGATTTTTAAAAAATATTTAATTGTTATTAATAATATTTTTAAAAATATTAAATAAGTAATAAAATTTCGGGATACAATAATTTTAATGTGCACCTATGCTTTAAACAATTAATGTACAACAGATATCTAATTGTTAAGATATAAAACTTTGGAAAGGTTGGTAATAAAATTTACATAGTAGCACACAAAATATTCATTGAGAAAATTGAGGTTTGTCTGCTGCAACTACCAGAGAATAGATATTTAGATTTTAACTTAAAAATTTAAAAATGTGTGTGCAAATATTTTCGTCCAAAAATTAGTGGTTTCAAAAAGTTAAGTCGGAAAATTATATAAATTATTTGGTAACGCATTAACACTTAATTTTGTATCATTTGATAATTTCATTTTTTCCCTTTTTAACTACAGGTTAACAAACATGGAGTTCAAGCAGATAGGAAAGAGGCGAAAAATGAAACTTCAAAAAGGAAAAGATGGAGAAATAGGACACCCAATGCCGCTTACAATCAACATCATCTTAAATACTCATCATCAGTCTTAGGTAGCATTCGTTGATCGATGTGCCACATCACACTTTTGTCTTCATTTGTTAGAGTTAACTTGTAAATGATAGTGTAAATAAACGTATTACTTTCGATAATATTTTTGCTTTTGAGTATATTTTTCAACGTAAAAAACTTTTTTTCAGTAATATTTCATAAAATCGACATCGATGTTTATGGAAAAATTCCGTCAACAATATAATTTTAAGCAAAATTTGCTCAGTAATTAAAGTAATTGATTAAACAATTTTTGAAAACATTCTAAAACTATGAATGTTAAATACATAACTCAACTACGAAACTCATAGTTAGCGGAAAAGATGGAAAATTAGACACCCAATGCCACTTACAATCAACATCATCTTAAATACTCATCTATCAGTCTTAGGTCGCATTCGTTGATCGATGTGCCACATCACACTTTTGTTTTCATTTGTCAGAGTTAACTTGTAAATGATAATGTAAATAAACGTATTACTTTCGATAATATTTTTGTTTTTGAGTGTATGTTTCAACGTAAAAAAATTTTTTCAGTAATATTTCATAAAATCGGCATCGATGTTTATGGAAAAATTCTGCCAACAATATAATTTTAAGTAAAATTTGTTCTGTAGTTAAAGTGATTGATTAAACAGTTTTTGATAACATTCTGAAACTATGAATGTATCCTAAAATATGAAAGATAATAAAAAAATTCGACTTCTCTGTTGTTTTATAGAAAACTGGCTCAATTACAAGCAAGCATTACTACAGTCAACACTTAATGATGTTATCATATTTGCCCTAAATTCTGTAAATTTATTGCTCTCTGGAAAAATTAAATGGTTTTAATTCTGTGTAAATAAATAATGTAAAAGAAAAATAATTGGGTGATACACACTTGAAGCATAAGAAGTATAAATTGTTTTATTATTTGTTGCAGATTTTGAATAATTTAGCTGTATTTAATAGCCCATTTAGGTTTAGCATCCTTTCAACAAAAAAATTTTTATTACAAATTTTTAATGTAAGCAATTACTAAATTTAAAAATTATTTTTTTATCTCAAATTAAACAAGATTTTACTATTGACTGAAACAAAAAAAAATAATACTGGGGGGGGGGGACATAAATATTGAGCAAATGGAAGTACAAGGACATATTATAGTTTCGGATCCATAAACAAGAACCTTCCTCGGAAACTAAACACCAAAAGATGATAGAGAAGTAAAGAGACAGACACGTGCTAAGTGATTTAACCAATGGGGACAAATGAACAAATTTCAACAAAATCATAAAAAAAGAGATAAGAAACAAGTATGAGGCATGAATACCATGATGGACCAGATTAAATTATAAAAAAAGTTTCTAAGATTAAGAAATGGTGGGATGCTAGATAAATTATTAACTAAATTATTAGAGTTTCTTAAAAATCAAGTTCGGTAGGGTATGCAATTTCTCATATATAAGTGATGTTTAAAACTTTTAAAAGGTTGAGGGACCGAGAAACAGAAAAAAAGTGCTTTTTAACACCTTATGCCAAAAATGTAGCAATAAATTTGTAACTTGTGACTGTTTATTTTGGTTGTTATATGCAACAGTTGCGCAAAATTTCTTAAACCTAGCTTAATTTATGAAGATATGAACATTTTTACAAAAAAAAATAATTTTTGTGTCTTCCATATTTTTTTCTATAGCATTAAAATTATTCAAAAAAATTAAACAAAACTTTTGGAGCAATTTAAAATTACTTTCAAAATTATTGCTTTAACACTTGAGCAATTTCCGTTAAAATTGTGCAAGATATGAGTAATTAAAGTAGTTCTTTTATATGAGTAAATAAAGTAGTAGTAGTAGTAGTAGACAGCGCATGCACGGGAAAAATAAAAAATAAGAATTCTTCTTAATTTTGTAGAGAATCGTATTTGGTGACAAATAAAAAAACAGTCCGACTTGAATAGTTTAAAAATTTTAAAAGTTGCAAGCAATTTTCTGAGTAGTTTTTGTACTTTTTAAAAGAAAGCTCAAAATAATAAGGGATTTCCACATATTTTATTTTGTATTTAAATAACGGCATTGTTGGGGATCGTCCCCCATAAAAGTATCTTTTCTTTCGCCTGTTTTCTTTCCTTATTAGTTAGCTTTTTTGTGTATTCATGTATATTGTTGGGAATTATCATTTGTTATCGAATTTTTCCCTGTTTTTTTATTAATATTTGCAAAACAAGTATAAAAGAAATTTACTGAACCAAGTAAACTTCATTTAAAGTTAAAATTTACATCGTATATTGAAACATAAATTTTTCTACTACGCTAGAAAAAAAAATTCTTTAACTTAACTTAGTTAACTATGAACTTGGAAATTTCCGATGCAGCTTAGTAGATCGACAACAGTAAAATTATACTATTAATTAATTCTCGATTCATAAGCTGGAAGATAGTTCTAACAGTCTTCAAAAAATGAGGCGTGTCGAAAGAGCGTGCGAATCCTGGACTTATGAAATTAATTTGGTTCTGATTTAAGGGGAAAATGCATGGTAAGTAAATGTTGATTGATAGCATAGCATCCTGAAATCTCTGAAAATTGTTCAAACAAAATTATAAAAATTATCAGCATTGGTGCAAAAATATTCAAATGTAGCAATTAATTTAGGACAGAAAGTATTAGTTATTTAAACTCTGAAAATATATCAGGTTCAAGTAAAAGTTTTCTTCCATTCGAAAAGTAAATATAAAATTTATTACTTTCCTTCTGTTAAATAATAATCTTATAAATTTTCAATTCTCAAAATGCAATGCTAATTTAAATATCTTATAATCATTTTGTTTTATTTAATCAGTTTATGATTTGTTTAAAGTTTTTTAATTTTAGTCAAAATTTTAAAAACTGTGAAATTGTTTTCCTATTTATTAGTAAAAAAAAATTTAAAATTGTTAGTTTTTTCTTTAAATAAGTTATTAAACCTTGTTTTTTTTATTCTATTGTGTTTTCTTTTATTTTTTGCAGATTTAAAATCATTCTAATTGCAATTAAATTATTAATTAACTATTTCTTAATTTCATAATTTTATTCGCGATATTTGTTAAAGCAAACTTAGAAAAAATAATGTATTCTGCCGTTTCATTGCTTTAATGTTAATTTTTAGATTTCAAAATTTTTATGCGCTTCTATAAATTTGTTATTAAGTTTTCCTTGCTTGCAATTTTCTCAATATTGAACTTTAAACTATGTTAACTTTGAACAAAAGGGAAAATTATAACATTATTTGTAACCTCCTCTCTGGATAAATCGTAATCTTAAATATATGATAATATTTTTTTACCAAAAAGCTCTAAATATTGCCTTTCTTATTTTTCCCCTTATTTTAATTTAGCAATAACATTTATATTTGAGATAGTTTATTTTCTCTTTTTTGCTGTTTTCTCTAAACATTAATTATTATTTTAAAGTTTCTTAAATATTACAAGTCATACATTATATCACTGGACTTAGTTCTTTTTTTAACATCAAGTTAAAGTGTTAAAATTTTTTGAAAGAGCCAGTTTTTTCCTCTCTTTTTAAATATTAAATTTATATTTATTTTTATTATTAAAACTTTAGTAATCAATTATTTTCTTTTTGTTACTAATATATTAGGTGGTGCGGAAATTATAATGTGGTTTTTGTTACATTAAATTGCAAAATATATTTTAACAAGTTTTTTTTTCAATCAATGTTATAAATATTTTCATTATCTCAAACTTTTTGCTATCTAGCCTGCAAAATTTAAATGCCAAATAGATCAAAATCAATATTTTTGAACAATATATCAGGCTTTTTGGAACTATTACAGCAATCAGAATGTATAGAAATCTGATAGTATATGGTGATCTGATGGTATTTATGATGGAGTACTCCTACCTTTATTCATTAAATTGTACATAAAAACTCAAGACCACTCTGTCAAAAACAATCCCCGAAAAAAAATCATGAATAAGGGTGAGAAAAAAGCCTGAAAAATAATTCCGAGAAGAATGGAATAAAGAAATGTACTGATATTTATATTAAATATTAAGCTGCGAATTCATATAATCAAGTAAGAAGTGCTAGAATGAGTCATCTGTATACATCTAAATAATACAATGTGTATACATTCAGAACAATTTTGAATTTATTGCAATATTTCGTTCATACTTTGCATTTTAGTTTGTTAAAATATGCAGTAAAACAAAATTTTATACCTTATTATTTATTTTCTAGATCGCTATTAAATAAAATAATTTCAAAATATTAAAGGGCAAACTTTAAAATTGTATGCAAACTATACTTTTTTTGAGAATGCCATACATAAATGATCAAAATATTGTATACCAGTGCTATATTTACATAGCAGATAAAAATGTTAATTTAATAAAGGTATACAATATTTTGATTGAGCTTCTAAAATCGTTCAAAGTAGGACACTGTCTTTTTTTTCGCGATGTAAAATTTTAAAAAAAACGCATATTGTTAGTTTGTACCACGTTTTTATTAATAAATACATAAAAATTGTAAATTTTGACGCATTTTTGAAATCATGAATAAAGTTTATTTTACACCATGTATTTTCATTATTGTTATCCTTAATAACTGGGGGGGGACAAAATATTTCTGTTTACACCTGAAAATTGACTCTGTCCGGTTCTGGACAAACAAAAAGGTTTAATGTTATAAAATTTATCTTGTAGTGCTAAACTCTTGCTACTACCATCACTTAATCTGCTTTCAATCCTCCTGAAATGATTATCGACAAAATCTAACAACAAATACTACACAGGAATCCCTTTAAAAATATTATTAAGTCATCCGACCAGCCGATTTAAAACATTGAAACTGCTTTTTGCTTAGAGTTGTGAGCAGTCGTTTTGTTCGTAAAATAAAACAAACAACTTAACTCCAACATTCGCCGTAAATCGAAAAAGATCTATCCTTTCAAATACTTGGCAATATGTTCACCTACTGACAAGGGTGAATAAGATGTTTGGACTAATCTCTCTGTAGAAATTACAAAAGCTTTCAGAGCAACATTTTGTGTACAAAAAGCTTAATAATTTTGAAAGGAATCTCGTTCTAAAAGTCGGTGAATGGAGAGGAATGTAAAGCTACAGTTGGAAAGACTGGTAGTTTTTCGGTTAAATCGGGGACAAATAGTAAATCTTAATCCGAAACGCTCTTTTTATATGATTCGCATCAACCATTATTTCACTATACATACAAACAGCTTTTTCTAACACCTATTTCTTTTCAATGTATTTTCCAATAAACGAGTGAATTTTAAACACTTTTGTTGAAACAGAAATCAGATTATTTCAAAGGATTATTTTGACGAAATTAAAAATTATTTCGTATCATCTAAATCAATTAATGATATAAGGATTTATTGCGAAATAAAGACAGGCCATAAAATGAAAATCAGATGGCACAAAGACTAAAAATAAATGGTTTTAGAATAAAAGAGAAATAAATGGTAAATAGAAATAAATGGTGAATAGAAATGAACGGTTAGAAATAAATGGTTGTCCTACCCAATTTTATTATTTTACCGTGCTGGCCTGAAATTGAGACTCAAAAGATCAAATACTGGCACTAAAACATTTAAATTAAAGCTGGTTTTCTTACTATTCTTAATTAAAAACTACTAGCTGAATATTCGTTCTTCATATAAGGTGGGGAAAGAAAGTAAACAATCTAAAAATGAGCACAGAATAAAACACTCATAAGACATATACCAACATAATTAATAACGCTAAAATAATTCTTTTTCTTATTTATTATTAGCTGAATACACGTTCTTCGTACGGGATGTAAAAAGTAAACAATCGAAAAATCAGCACTAAACGAAATACTCAAAATCATGCATAAACTTAAGGGCATACACCAATATAATTAATAGCGCTAAAATAATTATAACTTTTTTTACTTAATACAAGATGAATACTCGTTCTTTGTACCAGCTGAGAAAAAGTAAACAATCGAAAAATCAGTACAGAACAAAACTCTGATAACCATGTATAAACTGAAAGACATATACCAATGTAATTAGTAACGCTAAAATAATTCCCGTGATTTTTTTTATTTATTATTATTTGTTGTCCTTCTCGAGGACTTTACGCTATAAGATTAAGCAGAAAGTAATAATTTGGTAATTCATCCCATCAAAAGAAAAATTAACTGTATTCAGTATCATCTAGTAAAATGCTGTTACTCGAGGCAACTCATGACATTTTAAATTTACCACAATCAAGTTACTTTCTCCTGTACTTGGATATTCGAAGGGCCGTAAAAATTCGATCATGAAAATGTACAGCATTTGCGCAGCTCTAACAGCATCAAATTTACACGTAAAATATTTTGTACATACATAGGAGTATGTTTGGTACCTATTAAAACTGCGCCAATAAGCATGATGCTAGTAGTGCCTATTGCTAGAATTAAGCATCATTGGAGTCAATAGTATGACGACTTCTTACGATTTTTACAATGAAAAATGACATTTTTTTTCATTAATTTTGTTTTAGTGCATGGCTTATTTTCTTTTCAATTCCTACCTATAATCAAAATTAATTAAGCATTATTGACGTCCTTATTCGTCAGCTTCATTAGAAAAAATAAACATGTGTTTTCAAACTACTTAAATACTAATTTGTTGACGTAGTCTGGCTCTGCTACAGATTATTGTGCTTGTCAGTATTGTGATATGAAAAATAATTAGATATTAAAGAACGTACAATAAACTCATTTTTTTTATTCATGAGAGCTATAAGCAAGAAAACATCACTGATACAATCTTTAAAATATTAAAAAAAGAAAACGGTATAATTTATATAATTCTATTTTTTAAACATTGCTTGCGAACGAACTAATTGAAATTTTTTAAAGATTTTTTGGATTGAAGGCTAAAATTGCCCTTTTCACCCACAGTCCAAATTTCAAGACGCTAGCACAAACGGTTCTGAAGTTACGAGAAAGACACACAAAGGCAGACGAACTCCCCATTTTATTTGTACTAGCCGAATAGCCAATCTTCCCACGGAATGAAAAAAATCAATAAATCAGGGCTGAACAACACTACTAATTCATTCATAAAACTGGAAGGCATATACCGACACAATTATTAAAGCTAAAATAATTTCAACTATTTATTTATGTATTAATATTTGCCGCCCTTCCTGGTGGCTTTGCGTTATTAAATTAAGCAAACACATTTTTTTGTAGTTCATCCCGTCAGTGTAGTCTATCCCAATATTAGTATGATGCTATTGCTCGTGACCAATTCATGATAATCAAAACTTATCACGATCAAGTAGTTTTTTCCGGTACTTATCCCTTTCGAGGATCCGTAGCGCACGTATTTTCACAGTAACTATACTAAAACTGCTCAGTATTGGTGCACTTTAAATAATTACCATATATGTTAATATAAAACTTTTTTTTTTTTTTTTTTTTTTTTTTTTTTTTTTTTTTTTACTACGGAACCTTAAGTAATCAACCTTCTTTCGGCGGAACTCCAACTTTATTCATAAAGGTTGAGGTAATTGTGAATGTTATAATCTATAAATGACTATATTTAAAATATATAATTAAAGGAAAACGAAGATTTTTCAGCGTTTTATTATTAATAATCTTAAATTAGGTTTTATGTCTGACTGTAAAAATTTGCAGTCCTTCAGCTACATCTAGTTCTAGCTATGAATTTGTTTCTGGTGTACCGGTATATGCATAAGACGAAAAGGATTAAAATAAGATAAATTACTATTTATTTCGAAATGAAAACTTAAAAGAACGGCTATATCCATTAAAAATGGTTATTTTGGAAACATATTTCCTTATTTTGTTATTTTGATTTGAAAAGCGTGATAGGAGATACCAATATATAAATAATTGTTTATTATTATTAACACAATTAAAAATTATCACACGATTTGTCTATCATTTGAATAATAATATAAATCAGAAGAAATGCAAATAATAATACAAATCACAGAAATATCAAACTATCACTTGTAAGAATCTATTCAATACCATTACCATTATTAAGGGCACATTCAGAAGCCATATTGATGTTAAATATTAACTCTATCATCGTCAATTGACAACAACAACAAAAATCTATCACTCCTTTAAAATTATGACGTTATCAAAAATAATTTCTGATAATATAATAGTTTCCATGGTACAAACAACCCAAAAAAATGTCCAACTTTTTTTTCGTGTCTTTTTTTTACTTCTTTACCATTGTTTTTCTTTATTCATTTATTTAGCAACTAAGTTTCTGCGAATAGTGCATTTCTGCATTTCTCTCGGTATTACATTTACTTTAAATCCTCATTTTATATACAACAATTTTCTATTCGCCATTGAATTTTAGATTATTTTAGAAATTAAAAATTTTTTGAAAGTTATAATAGTACAAGAAAATACCTGGCCAAGTATTAAGTTTAAGAACGCAAATAAGAAAATTATGGAGAACCAGATAAAGTTTATAAAAAAAAATTATTTTTTAGACTATTTCGGTGAAAGTAAGGATAAAGATAGGCCAGGAGATGAGCTTAATGAAAGGTTTGATGAATTTTTACTATGCCTCAATAACGTCATACTAATGTTTACAAATATCAAGTGCAATCAATTAAATTCTTATATATGTTGCAGTTGCTTAAAATTACTTTGTTAGGAGATGCGCATGTTATTATGTAAAGTGACTGTCAGTTAGTGCCAACATTGCTAATAAGGGTTAATAAACAGTATATTAGCAATATGTATACGTTCCAATGTAATATGTAATTTTTTTGAAATGTTTCGTTTAACTATGCATATAAAAAAAAAAGGAAAAAGGACCGCTTGTGGTTGACCCATGATAAACGAACAAATTACATTGTTTAAAAATATGCATTCATTCATCATAATTTACAAATGAACACCAGCGGTATTAAAATTATTCAGTATTGAAATTGAAAATTTGCAAATTTAAAAGTCTATTAAATAACTTAAAAATGTTTATTTCACTTCTAACAAAAATAGTTTGGCTGCAAATCAATCTAATTAACAACAATTATAGCCAAACCATCCAAAACACGATGCGCATTTTCACTTGAGAAAACTGTTTGTTCTATACAATCGTTTTGTCCAATCAACTGTGAAGGCGGGACTTGTTGCTTTGTCTGAAAATATATCCTGAAAAGTACTTCCTCATTGGGGGAGGAGTATACAAAGTATATAATACCCAGTAAATTTCTCCAGATACATCAAATGAAAATCTGCCTTCTAGAAAATTTCACAAGCAGACGACGGTGAGTAAAAATTATCTTCTAAGTGTTAACTTTCAACAGATATTCAACTTAGCTGCAGCCACTAAAAATTTCGAAACATTTATTCTTGGTTCACTCAGTTTCCGTACGATATCTATCTGCAATTAAATAAAATTTTTATAACATAATAGTGGCTATTGTATAAATAATGATTGTTACAAGGACGAGACTATTCAATTGAGCATGAAGGATTTAGTATAATTTTGATATCTTTTTAACCCATTTGAGTCAAGATTCCTTTCAAGAAGACTTCTTTCTGTTTCAAAAAAGTGTAAGCAGAATTGTTTATGCAGAATTGTTATGTCCACTATAACTATTATTAAAATTGTTAGATTTATTTGCAGCTGAAGTCAAATCGCACTGCTTTTTCTTTCAGTGGTAGATAAAAGATAAAAATAACTGCAAAATGCATGTGTACAACAACTTCATTTGTAAAAACACTTTTTGCATCATTGCACTATTTGTGACGGCACTTATGGGTTAATGAAACAATGTTAAACTGCTCAAAAATTTTGTCATTTTACACTTTGGTGCTAAATTTCCATTTAAGAAGATGGTAATCTTCCCTTTCGAAGAAAGAATCTCTCCTTTTTGAAATGCACTATTTCTTGTTTTCATAGCAGCAGTCGACTTTATACTTTGAGGAGAGGGGAGTTCTTTCTATAGACAAACTATAATGTTGTTATATTTAACTGCTTAAGGTCTTCCACACTTGCATTTGCCTCGTTTGCTGAAGGAAAGACTTTTATTTAAATTGATTTTTTTTCATCGGAGAATATGTAATAAAGCAATATTCATTTCAATTTTCAGTCAGTTATTGATTCTCGAATTTGATATTAATTTCATCATAGACAACGAACGAGATCCAATTTCAATTTATGATTCTCTCATTTACTAAAGGAAAGACTTTTTTGTTAAACTTATTATTCGAACTCTTCAAATGAAATTTTCAACAGTTAATATGTATATTTATTTTAATATTTATGTCTTTAATATATCTCAAATTTGATATTATTCTTATAGGGGACAAGGAACAAGCTGCAAATTTAATTCTTACTCATTTTCTAAAAAAACTTTTTTTGAACTCTGTAAATTAAATTTTTTAACTATTATGTGTTATAACATTATATTTATACTATTATTAAAATATCGAATCTGACATTAGTCTTATCGTGAACAACGAACAAGCTCCAAGTTCAATTTTGAAGTCCATTTACAGATCGACTTAAACATTTTTGCCGAATAACTCGATATTTTTTACTTATTTTTAACGGATGTGATGCTAATTTATGTCATTACCTCGCTAAAAAGAAGTAGGACTTATCGAGCAATACATCCAGTATAAGATTTTCTCATACTCTCTTCAATCCTCTCTTTGACGTCAGGGACTGATCAAAACAAATATTGACACAAGGCCCACAAAATTTTTAAGATCCTTTCCTAAATATTTTAAAAATAACTTATTGTAATAATGTAACCTGTTCAAATCTTTTGAAAGTTCCAAAAATAACCTGTTCAATCTTAAAATGACTGGCACGCTTTGACTTAGAACTCTTTTCATCGAATAATTTTTAGTAATAAAATTTTCTAGGGAAAAATTTTTTCGAAGTTTTAAAAAGACAGTAAAAGGGTTTTTTCTTTTTTCCTTTTACTTAATGTTTATACCTCTTTATATAATGCACAGTAGATTTTTGTTATAATTAAAAAAATCCAATCGATAATCAATAATGAAATGCAAATACAATGAAGATTGAAGCTAAGCATTTTCGTCAGAAGTAAATTATTATATGGTCCCTACACTCATAATATTTAACAAATCTGAGATAATTGATTTTTTTTATTTCAATTATTTTTAAATAAAATCATTAAGAAATAAATAAAAAATTTTTGGATTGACAAATCTGAATAACATAAGATTTTTTGCTGCGTTTAAATTAGTGAAAGCCTAAAATCTTGCCCCTAAATATTTTTTTCATAAAATAATTTAAGGGTACTAAAAATTTTGAAGCTAATAATACAATAATAAAAAGTAATAAGTAAAAAAATAATAATAAAGTACAATAAAAGTTTAACAAAAATTTCATGCAATTTGTGGACAGCCCCTCAAGTAAATGTCCTTTGATTAAAAATTTTAGTTAATTCTTATCTTTATTAAATTAAATAATAAAATCGAAATTTTGAGGAAATGAAGCAAGAGAAATAAAATTTTCTTTCGCCATTAAGGGAAGTGGCGGTTTTTCGGCGTATTCAGTTGGTCCCCGCCAGCAGCAACATTTAAAAAGATTTTTCGGTTCGATTTAAAAGGGCGGGAAATAAAGCATGAAATTTAGAATTTTTTGCAAAAATTTAATAGTTGCACATGAGACTGCAAGAATCCCTCCCACCGAATCCAGGTCTGTATACGTACATGCGAACCAAGAAATACTTCATCAATCATATAAAACCATTGGCGCTTTCATACGCTACGGACCAACGGTATGCCGAAATGGATTATGGTTGAAATAATTGTGAAAACGTTGAATAGAGCAAACCTCGCTTTTTGAATAATTTGTGGCGAAAATCGACACAGCAAAGAAAAAAAATCTCATTTTGGAAAAGGGAAAATTAAGCACTTTTTAAAAACATCCAATGAACAAAACACCTTTAAGGGTTTTCAAAAAACGAAAATAAGCACTTTTTAAAATCGTTACGCACCCTGTTATAACTTGTACTGTTACATTTAAATTAACTTACACTGTTAAATTAACTTACACTGGGCAACAAAAAAATTTTATGCTGCTTTTATACCAATACTTGATCTTGCCTAATTCGGCTGCTGGGATTTCAAATCAGAAATTAGTTTTGCTCCTAAAGGTACAATTTTTTTAAATGATATTTTTACTCTCTTTTGGTCAAAATGTACACATTTGAAAACGTTATATGTAACAGGAGGTAGCATAAATTTTGCGACAAACTTCTTATAAGAGAAAATGTCGTTATACACGGTTAGACAAGCTTCCCTTAATATAACCAGTTCATAACACGACGAAATAGTTCATATTAGGTAGGCACCCCTAGCGGCGTAAGACGATATTTTCAGGCGTGGGTTATTATGCAATTTTTATTCCTGATGCTATGTCTTAACTCTTCGAAGAGTTAGTCGCTTATTTAAACTATCCCCTCTTTTACATTTTTAAACTAATACATTTCGACAAAAGAGACTAAAAATATAATTTTAAAAAAAACTAAAGCTTGGAGAAAGAAACCGATCACTGATTTGAAATCAGGGATATGAAAGTATCTAAGACCTGTTAAAAAAAATTCCTCCAACAGAAAACATCATTTGTTCTACACTATTATTTATCTGCAGACATCTATATCTATTGAAAATTGCAACAGCATTTTTAACAGGTTTTACATCTTTAATTTTTTAAGAACAATGATTTGGTACATTTTTGTGCCATTATTTCTAAGCATATCTACCATCGTTATTGTCACTGCATCAGTTTTCCTCATACACATACAAGAATTCAGCTTTCTGTTTACAGATAAAAATTTGGAATGTTTCAAAATGAATTAGTCCTATAAAATGCATTACTTAAAATCCGGACACAGTCTTATATTAGTCTCATGATTTTATGTTTCATCCAATACAATCCAAGTTCATCAGTAGTTCTTTCTGAGTAAAACTCAAAACTGGATAATTCATCTGAATGTTATAATTTCAGTTTTACACCTCTAAAACTGAATTTTATCAGAAAAAAAGTTAGACTTCTGCAAAATAAATGCAAATCTCATTTACATAAATCATGGCCATTTTTTTCAATGTGACTTACATTAGTCACAAAATTTTGAGTGTCTGATATTAATCCCTAGAAATTAAACGATTTTTTTATATAACAAAACGAATATTTTCAGGTTGATATCATTTAGTAAAAATATGACTTTATTTTAAAAATTTTGTTTTTATTAAATCAGCACCATTTCTGAAATCTTGATCTTTAAAAATAAGATTACTTTTATAAGTTTTTCTTGCACGACAGCCATGAGAAATAACACATTGTTAAATTACTCGTAACAATATTTATAAACTCTATGCTCTTACTTGATTAAAAAAAAATAATAAATTACCCTATTAGAAGGTGCAGAATTTAGTAAATCTAGCAATTATAACTTCCCAATTCATTGGTTAGATTTCAATGTCATACTAATCTTGATATATACTAGATTTAATATTACTTAATGAAAATGAAACAGGATTCAATTTAAATTTTAACTTAGCTTATCCAATGCTAAAATAAGTTAATGGTGTTGCAAATTCTTATGCAAATATAAAATGATTCTATAGCAGAACAAGTTTAAAAAAATTACCATGTAAATTTTGAACACTGTTTACTATTTTTAAATGTTGCTTGTCTAGAGACAGAAGTTTTGTTTAATTGCTTTCTGGATTAAGTTGAAAAGGCCACATGATGTTGATTGAAAAGCTTCTGTTCAAATGAAGACTAATAAAGAAGAATTTGGTTGGTGCGACTCAGACAGAATCAGATGTCTGACACAAGAAATGGAAATATAGTACTCTTACAAAAATACAATACTTTATAAAATATTCTCAAGTGTAGAGAGTGGTGAGCTTGTGTTTGATTGCTTTTTGGTTTCATTTGAAAAGTAGCAGGAGTTAGAAAGAAAAAAAAGCTGCCCTTCTTATGAAACCAGCAAAGCATTCAAACGTATACAACGAAGAATACCATACAACTAAAAAAGAACCAGATTATGCATTCGATATTCATGAAACAGGATTTAAAATATTCTCAAAGAATCCAATAATGCCGCAACTATTTGGAAAAAATATATGGACTTATATTTTACAATTTTCAAATGCAGCAAAAAAAAGTATACAGCACAGAGATAAAATTGTAATTTAGGGGCAGGCAAAGGCTGCCCCTAGACTAAGTTGATTTTGAAAAAGAGGCTTGAATTGTTCACCTGGTGTTTTCTTGAGCTACGTAAGCTGAAAGCTTAATTGCAAATTCATTCAAATTTTGCAAACTTGACACCTGAAGCATCTTAAGCAATTTCACACTTTCTCTTAGATATGTCAAGAGTTTCTTCTTGGTGATAAGAAGTCTTATTATATAACTTCACAAATATTCTGAGAGTTTTATCATCATTTATGCTGAAATATATGAGTTCTGCGTGCACGAGTTCTTCAAGTATGAGTTCTGCGCGCATAGCAGTTCCATTAAATGCTCACTGGTAGCCTTATAAAACTGTCAATGCCTTGAAAGTTTATGTCTGGTTCCACTCCAACTACAATAAAGTCACCATTATGGGTAAAATAAATTTTTTATAATGATTCTCAAGCAGTTTTTTTAAAGATTTTTCGTTATTGCTCATTCATAATCACTGTGCTGAATTCTATATTAGGGTATGTATATTTGTACTTATAACAAATGATTTTTATATAATGTGAATTCTCCATATGCTGAAAATTTTACTATTTAGCAATTTTATAGGTTCAGTTCAATCTTGATACTTAATTAATTTTTTTTTCTATCCTACACTAGACCTAGGCTTGTCCAACATTAATCTATGATGGGCAGCCCAATACAGTTCAGTAACACAAATAAAATTATTAAAATTCTTGACAACTACTATGCCAGTAAGTCCAGCATAGTAATCACTGCTCATTAATTTATGTTATACAAAAGCAATTTGTATTATTAATATATATTATAGTAATAGTAGATCAGCAAGAGTTTAAATTAATAAAGAAAATCAAAAAAATACATAAAGCAAAGTAGTTATAAAAGAATGTTTTATTCAGAGTTCCTTTTTAACATCAAGATCAAATCTATATCTACAGATTATGTTGTTTTCTTTAAATCAAATCTGCATGGCAGAAATAGTTCTATGCATCTGAAATTATAGAAAAAAATCTTTTAATGAAAATTATTTATTATTAATAACACAACTTCAAAAATTAACTAGAAGTTTTTTTAAAAAAGGGTGTTTACATACATACAAAGCTGTACTTTATATCCAGATTTAATTATACTGG
This sequence comes from Parasteatoda tepidariorum, assembly GCF_982258835.1. Classification (NCBI taxonomy): domain Eukaryota; kingdom Metazoa; phylum Arthropoda; class Arachnida; order Araneae; family Theridiidae; genus Parasteatoda; species Parasteatoda tepidariorum. The sequence continues at coordinate 54,527,134 of NC_141762.1, forward strand.
AATTACAGAATGAATATATATTTTTTATTATTTCATTAAAATAATTATTTAGAAAGAAATAGTTTAAATTTATTTCTATAAAGAAATTTTTAAAATATTCTATCAAATATATTTTGCTAATGAATCATAAAACCAAAAGAATTGGATATGATTTATTTAAGGACAATGCAGCATGTAGAGAACAAATAAATATATATAATCAGACAAGTGATTGTTGAAAGAAGAAATTGTCTGATTTTTTCCCCCTCTTCAGTACTTCCCCTTTTTGTACAAAGATGAAATAAATAAAGGGCTGTCATTTTAAGCATACATAAAACAATATATATACATTGAAAAAAATGTCTCTCTTTCCATAGCAAGTGGTCATCGCATGTAAAAAAAAAAAAAAATTTTAAAAATTCAAATCTATCGTGATAACTGAAAAAAGAAAAAATTTTAAATTAGGTGTATTTATGAAAATGCACAAATCGGATGCGTCAAAAAGGGGTTAATTAAATGTGTATTTTGAGATTCAAACTTTATAATAATTAATGTCGTAATAAAATTAAAAATATCAAAATGTTAAAAAATATGCAGAAATGAGTAGTGATAACTTCCGAATAAAAAATTGAAGAAAAAAAGATGGAATTATTGCATCAAATTTCAATTTTCTGTAACATAATGTCGGGATTTTAAAAAAAATCATGAGAAAATTAACAGCATTAACTGCAAAAAAAAATATATATCAAAGCGCAGCATGGATTTAGCGCAGATCGACTGCACCAAGGAGTAATTACTAAAAGGAGTGATCCAAATCTCCGGTTTTTATTATATGGTATGAAAATATCAAAACTTAAAAAAACTGGTGGATATCAATGGTAGTAACAGTGAAAAAAATTGTTCGAAAAAACAGTGAAATCGTCAAAAAGTGACTAATAAATGCACAAATTGAATTTGGCATATTGTAATAATGTACAAACAATAAAGGAATTTTTTTGTTAAAAAAATTTGTGAAAATTCATAGCATTAATAGCCGATAAAAAGGTTAAAGCAATGCATGGATGCTATGGTATGACGATACATCGGTATGAACTATCAAAGTATATCCGACACTTGGTTGATGGAAGGAATATTTTTCCAATCTCATATATAACTTGTTCTTTCAGTGTAGTGTGTTTGGTGTAGTTCACTCCTCTTCAAGTAGATAATGTTCTTTTAAAAAAATACAATCAATTATGCTTGTATTTTTTCATTATTTTGATTCAAACCACTTAATATTTTAGCCTGTGATATTTTGAATAATAAACAGTAATTTCTATAAGCATAACTATCTTAAATTAAGCCAATGTTAGTTTTTTGTAAGCCCATGTCAGTTTTACATCTTTCCTTGCATAAGCTTGATTTCTCTATAATAATTTTTCTTTCACTTTTCCTATATTTTAAAAATGAAAAGATTTTTCCTGCTAAGTATAAACGTATTAGCAATTGTCAACAAATAAATTTATTAAAAAGCATAGAAAACAACAAATTTTCTTACCTCATCGAATTTATGGATTTGACGAATAAAATAATCCCCATAACGAATAGCTACTTTTGTGTCTGCAATATGTATCATGTCCTTAAATAGAAGAAAAAAAATAATTAATTATTTGTTAAATAAGCTATTAACACACAGAAGAAATATTTTAAAATGCTTTAAGATTTTATAAGCTTCAAAATGTTATGTAAATTTATAGTAATTAAAAATTGGAATATTAAATCAAGAAATAACTACAATTTTTATATTTTGTAATTTATTTCAATACAGAATGTCTGATTATATAATGAATTTAACACCATTTTATTATAGAAGTTATTAAAAAAAACACACAAAAAAATTAACCATAATCATTTTAAACAATTTGCTCAATCATCTATTACAAAATATAAAAACATAATATCCAGCATAACGTTGCTACAACAGGCAAAGAGTACAAATCTAGTCAATTCCGACATAAATACACGTTTCTTTTTTTAAAAAAATACCTAACTTTTTATAACTGTATGATTATGTGTGAATTTCAAATCACAATTATTTCACAAATCTGAGAGATTTTTTATCTATGGTTGTTGTTACCAGTTTCAACAAGGTTCATAACATTGCGCTATTTTCAAATGCAATCTTATTGAAACGGGCGAATTTTGATTGCACATTTGTGTAATCATTTTTGCACATGCTCAATTTGTGCTTGCCTTATAGCAGTTATTGATGCAGATATTTACGCGATTTTTGAAATCTTTAATTTTTCGTTATTTTAAAACCACACACTAATTTAGAAACACCCATTTTAGAATTAACTTCTTAGTGCATTTGTTTTGCACCATCGCAGAGCATTTTAGATGGTTTGTCTTTCGTTTCTCAGCAATTATTGCAGTTGATTTCTACATGATTTTAAAAATCCAATATTTTCAATGCTAAATTATTATGACGCATGTGGAAATTTCTGAAAACGAATTTCTGATAGCTTTGAACACATTTAATTCACACAAATTTGTATTCCACAATGTCTAGTCTAGTGTTCTTGTTAATATCACTAATGATTTCGTGACGAGGCAGTGTTTTGATTTATTATTTATCCACAGGTTTTAAAATATAGATTTTTTTTCTTTTAAATACCACATTATTAAAATATATTTCTAATATGATATAAGGCCCAATTGGGTAATCACAAATTGGGAAATAAAAATGCAGAAGATTTTAGTTATGACATGGAAAGGTGAAACTAGGAAAATATGCCAAATGCTCGGCAAAATGCAGAAGAATTAACAGCTGTGCAAATCTAAAACAAAACATCCTGTTTTATAAAGTTTCTATACAAACTTTTTATAATTTTAAGGGGAAATATTTTCACACAGAAAACCTAGGAAATTGCAAAAATTTAAAATTTGCCCTTGAAATAATAGATTTTAATTGCAAAATATAAAATTGTATAGATTACAAACTACCTTCAACTTGAAACAAAATAATAAATCAATTTTTTAAGTATTCTTTACTCTTATTGACGATATTTAATGAAAGCAAAAGAGGGGAGCAGCTCACTTTATCAATGTAGAAATCTACTTCAGATCCAGATTGAAATTCACCTTCTAAGCCACTAGTGCCTTTGATCCAGACCATATTCTTCATTTTGTGCTAAATACAAATAATGTTAAAATGTTATTTGTTAATAATGTTAATAATCTATTACACATTAACTTACAACAATAATTTATATAAGCCTATATGCCCAGACCCAAACATAAATTACTAATTGTCAAGCAGAGGATTGCTAAAGCTCCTCAGAAAATAACATAAATGTATATTTTAACACTAATGAACATTTTTGTGCTAAACATAATAAAAAGGTATAAGTGTTGACTTAGTTTGCCATTTTCATCATTATCAATTAATCTCTGATATAATTCACATATATAAAAAAGCAGTTGTTCTACAGCATTCGTTCTTAGATGTCTCAAAAATAACAAAGCCCAATAACTAATGAAAAGTTTGACTAAATTATTTTTAGCTGAAGGGGCATAAAATAAATTAATATTTTTTAAATTATGTTTTCATAAAGAAGAAACACAATGATTGGACATAGGAAGGACAGTGGAATGACATAACCAATATAGTGGAATTATCCCTAAATAAATCCATTTTGATTAATGTTAGATAAATATATTCTTTTAAAAATTACCAATAGAGAACATATAATATAGTTCTCTATCAATCTTATATAGTAATTACCAATGTATACAATAATTAACTCAATTAGGTAATGCAACTTTTTTTCAATTGCTAAAAACGTTATTTTAAAGCGTTATGTTAAATGTTTACGTTTAAAATGTTATTTCATCATTAATTTATTTTAAAGTTAACAATAATTGCTACATCATATTTATTTATATATAAGTTGACTTTATAAACAGACAAATCACATAAATTTACAGCCTTAAACATTGGAAAAAGGAAAATATTCAGTTATATTTCACCTCAAAATGCTGTGTTCACAGCTAAATGTTATATTTCACCACTTTTTTTGTCACAAAAAAAATTTGTCTAATAAAGAAAGCTTACCTTTAAATTAAGTAAAAAATTAAGGAACCAGTTTAAAGCTATCCAAAACATATTGTCAAAATTTTATGAGCAATTATTATATAATTACAGTACAATATCACACACCGATTGGATAATTTTAACAAAAACTGTATTCGAAAATCACAACAAAAAAATTTCTTATAAGGGTGTCAGGAAGTTAGGATTTCCAAAGACAATGACATTTTAAATTTAGCACACAAACAAAACGTAAGTACCATAATAACAAGAAAACAATTGGCAAACATACTTTAAAGCATAGAAGAAAGTTAACTACAACTTGTTCATCCTAAAAAAAAAAACAAGAACAAAAAATAATGAATACAAGTCAATATCAAAATGCGTGAAAGAATGTAAATAAAAAATACACAAATTAATTACCATTTCCAAGAATGCTGCCAGTTTTGCTATTGGCATTGTGGTGTACAACTTAAGATAACTAAAAAAGAAAACAATTAGGAAAACATGTTTCATTTTAACTTTAACATAGTAAGTACTGTACATGTACAATAAATTCAGAGAAAATTACTGACCTGCGAATGGTTGGAAGCATGATTTGTTGCTTGATTTCATCCATGAATACTCTTAATTGAGCAACAAATGGTTCCTGAAAGAAATTAATGTCGATTTTAAAACACTATACCATACGTCAATCAAAGCAGTCAATCCTAAAAGTAATAAATATTCTGTATGCAAGATAAATTTAGTGTAACAAATTTCAGGTTATCTGAACTACAGTGGGAGCCCTGTATAAATTAGCGACTTGTTGTGGGCAGATGTCAGGCCTAGCTCTGGTGGTGGCCTATAAGTTGCTGAGGTTGGGAACTGCAGCATAGTGTGTTGCCAATATATCTGTCTGCTTTCCTGGCTATAGTATTTTTCTAAGAAGGTAGTGAAGAGGTGACAGGCATAGGTGCAGAGCTGGTGTCTATGTCCATGTTCAAGTTCAAGTTATGCTGCAGATTTAATTTTGATTTGCATTTGCGCTGCAAATATAACTATTGCGTTCAATCAAGCAAATTAGGTGTACTTAAATTTAATCTTGTTACTTATGATGCATAAATGCTTTGTCATCATTTGGTGTTCAATGTCATCACATTAGTATAAGTCTATAATCATAAAGATAACAATTGTAAATGAGAAATATTACAGTTCTCATCAAAACTTGAAAAGTCCCAGCAAAAAATAATTCTAAGAAGGATAGCTAATCTTAAATTTAAACTCCACCAAAAGATAATGAACTTACTTTATGTGCATTTTGTAGAGTCAAAGGTGTTGCTGGACTAGCTGCATTCTGCGAATTTGAACTGGGTGGAACAGGAGACAAAAACTTTGGGCATGCAAATGTAAAACAAGCTTCAAATTCAGTTAAATCCCTGTGATGAAACACCAGAGTTGAATGAAATTCATTTTAAAATTTAAAGAAAATAATTTATAGAGAAAGAAATATCTAAGAAGCATTCTAAAGAAAAGATATATCATTTTGTTACATTCTATAACTTTAAAAAAAACAAGATTTTGTTTCAAAAAGATTGATTAGCAAAAAAAAAAATTTCTATTTGCATTTCAATATCGAGTCACTTTATACTGTGTTTAATCCAGTCAGTACTCCTTATAAAATTCATTGGTCTAATTTTCTTTAAGCTGATTTCTAAAATCAAGTGTTTAAATAATGTTGTATTTGAATTACTATTTTAAGAAATATCCAGTATTTAACAATAAATGTTGCAAATGCAAAATTTGTCAAATTTTTTGTTGCCATACTATTTAGAAAAAACCTAGATAAAATTCTTAAAATTTTATTCTTTTTTTTTCTTACTTAAAAGTTTAAATTATGTTTAAGTTTAGATAATTTAATTGCTTGTGTTTTTATAAATAGAAACCTTAGGGTGTTGCACAGTGCAGAACAATAAAAACAAAAAATATTTGTTTTCATTCTTCTTAATAAAGATATATGAATAAAATGTTTTTATATTCTGTTTATACATCATTTAACATGTTTTCCATACATTCCTTAGTTTTCCCATTGTTTTAGGGTAACAAGAGAAACAGTTTCGGAAATATTATTTCTGGAATGCAGGCAACATCAGAGTTGTCCCTAGCAATAAAAAAGGGCAAGGTGTTTTGTCACAGAAAAGGGCACTTTGAGACTTGAAAGGGAACACACAAACTGCTATTAAAATTTATCAAAATATCCAACATTATGTAATAACTCAATTTTTAAATAATCTTCATACTATTTTATGTGTATATTTCCCAAAGTAATTTTCACTCATTATCAATATAACAGAAAAACGTGAAGCTTTCGAAAAATAATTAAAGGTAAGCTAAAAGACAATCTCTGTATACAAATTTTCTTAAAAAAAGGTGAACAATAAAAACAGAATTAATGGATAAACAACTTCAAATTTTTTTTTACATTTCAAACTAAAAATTACTAGAAAATAAACATTTAAAGGTGTATTTTAAAATTAAAAATAATGGTAAAATTTGAAATCACTAAAATGCTAATTAATATATATTCTCTCCCAAATAAAAGATGTGAATATCTCAGGGGCTGAATATCATGCGAATTTAAACTATACAACTAGACAACATAAGAAAAATCTTACTAAAATTATCTAAATTTTCCTGATTTTTCCAGGTTTTTCAAGTATAAAAAAATATCAAAATTTCAGTTTTTCCAGGTGGATGGCTACCCTGTACCGTGTTTTATTATCGAAACTGCTGGACGAGACATACAATAACTAATTTTATTCCATCTAATGCAAAAAACTATAGGAGAAAATTTTTCATAATTACCCTCTCTGCATTTTTAATAGTTTTTCTCCATAGGTTTCTTTTAGGGTGGATAAAATGCTTTCATCAATTCTTTGTGGGTGTAATACTAAACAAATAGTCAGTAGTGTATACATTCTCTCGGTTTGCTTACTCATCTATAAGAAAAATAGAATAAAACAATATTTTAATCAAAAAATAAAAACAACTATTTCATTATTTTAAATTATATAAAAAGTTTAGTTAAAAGGCTATGAATAAATATGTTTTTTTTTTTTTACTTGATCAGATTGATAAGTCCTCTGTTGGAAAAGATTTCGCTGTGTTCTTTGAATGTACAGAAGAATATTGGAAAAAGAGCGAATGGCATCAGCATATCGCCTCATCATCATGTAAGAAAATCCAACATAATAATATGTGGTGATCTGACAAGCAGGAACACGGGAATACAAGCTCTGAAAAAAAATCCCAATAACTAAATAAGTATGTAATAAACTTTCATAAAACATGGAAACAAAAACAAAAAAAACAATTAAAGTAACCTCATAAAACATAATTTTCTTATTATTAAACTTTATAACTCTTTTTAAATTTAAACAATTTAGAGAAGAAACATCTTAAAATCAAATATGGAATGACTATAACAACTTATAGTGATAATTTATACTTCTATAATTTATAGATAAAACATCTTAGAGACCTTGAATCGTAATAATGATTTATAAAGTTAAGCTTAAAGTCTTTGCTTTAAAAACAAATTTAGACTTACAATACACTTATTTTACAAGAAGGTTTAAGTTTACAAGAACACGCAGCTACCCAGTTATTAAGAAAATTTTGATTTCAAAATAAACTTTCATTTATCATCAACAAAATAACAATTAAAATATTTATAAGTGCACTTTTCGTGAATTTCAGTGAGTTTAAATGTAACTCAGTTCTGTATGTGAAGCATTAACAAATATGTCATTCTTTCTTTCTCATCCACTAGCTTCTATTTGGCGAACTATATAAATTCCCAACATTAATTTAAATTGTTCACATCTTAGCATTCACACCCTTGGTGTTTCAAAATGCTGTCAAACAAGTCTTCCTGAAGTAGTCGACGACTGTTTGTTGTTAAACGCACTAGGATTCTTCTACCACTTCATACACATTCAAAAACAAGTCACTGAAGTATTTGAAATTTATTGATTTGACGAAATAAATCATAATCAATGTTATTGCTGTAAGCTCTAATTGGATAATCATTGCGTTAGATTAGATCCATGAAACTATAAATCAAGAAAAAGCCTAAAACAAGAAAGGAATTGCTTTATAAATCATCCTTTTAGTGATTTCTATTATCCAAGACAAGAAAAAAGATGTTCAATTGAGCACTGATACATAAGAGAAGACTTTATTTTGACAGTTGAATTTGAGATATTTCAGGCGTCCACTTAAGAACCTTGAAAAAGTCTAGAAACTCAACGACCTTAAAAAAAGGTAACACCTCCCAATATGTTGTATAGTTCAATAAGACTAAAATAAGATCTTTCATCAAGAAATTTTAAATTTTGCAATATCACTTAGAGCCTTCTTTTACAAACAGCCTTAAGCAACTGATACAAAATTCGACAAACTACTGGTTTCCAATCGATTTTTTGAAAAATGTCCGTTTCCTGATTCAATTAAAACATATCAACATTTTTCATATGATAGCTTGTCTACAAAGGTTAAGTTTGATAGAAGATTTCTAACCAATCACAGTGCAGATACACATTGTTTGATGCCGATGGCGGAGAGAAATCAGAGAGATAGGAAGATAAAAACTTGATTACATGTTACAAACATTACTAGACAATTTTATGTAAATATTTCACTGATTTATGTAAATATTTAACTTTAAATAAGAGATGCAAATATATCAAATTACCAATTTGCCTTTATAAAGTTATTTAGAGAATGAAATCTAAAACTATGATTCAATCTTCAGTAGTCACTTTTAATTCATATTTTTTTTTTATTATCGATATAAACAAACTGTCAAATTTGATTAATTGTCAATTTTTACAAGGTAATTACAATTATATTATCTCATTATAGTTCTTGATACAATTTAACGTTTTCAGATCTGGTTAGATACATGTGTTTTTGTATGCACTAAGTATTTTGAAATTGTAAAAAAAAGATTAGAAATTGCCAATTATCTAGGATTAATGAAAAAAGTACTTTTATCATATTTTCAAAATTTTAAATAGATAATCATAAGAGTTTAAAATGTTTAGTAAGGAGAATCTTAAAAATGAACTCTTCATTGCACCCAAAATCCTTTAAAATAAATTTTCTAAATCAAACGAACATTATCAATTCTATTTCGAAAAACAATTTTTAAAAAATCTTGTTAATACTTGGAAATATTTAAAGAGTTCAAGTAATATTTCAGATGATTACAGACACAAAAATCTATAAGATCGAAACTAAGTGAACAGATCCTAATTCGAAAGTCACAGTTACAAATTCTCCCCCAGCCCATAGTCATGAATTTTTTCATTGGTGGAGGAAAAATACAGCACACTTGACCTGCAGAAAAAGATAAGTTTCTTCGATGTCAATCTTTTTACTTCGATAGTGATCTAATGTTACAGGTCAGGAAACCAGTCACTTTCGAATAGTGATTAAACAAGTTTAAAGAAGCTCGATTCAGTTGCATAAAGGTGCAAGTTGTTTAAATGTATATTAACTTCTTTATAACGATTATGTGAAGAAGATTTGAGAGGTCGCTAAAAACATATTTTGTCATCCTTAAAATATTTTCTAGTTAAGCGGCAAAAATATAAAAAAATTTCAGCCATCTGATAATCTATTTCCTATTAACCAAAAATCAATGTCACCTTAATAATCTTTAAATCTTTTAGCTCCTACATTTCTATCTAATAAGTGAATTATATTCTTAATACTTACAGGAAAACAATAAAATAAAAATTACTTTTTTATTCAGTTCAATATTTTCCAAAACTTTGATAGCTTGGTAATAGTCCCCCAACAAAGAATGCAACCGAAGCAATCCAACTAAACTGAAATATCCCAACATTTTGTACAGAGGATGTCTTCCAAATTCTCCAGCAACACTATCAGGGTCACCTAATGAATAATGAAAACAAATCAATAAACATTAATAAAAATAAAAGCAATTAAAGAGAGCATAAAATATCAGGGGTGATTGTGAGCCCAAGTCAAAATTCCGGAAAATTTCTTAAGTTTAAAAAAAAAAAAAAAAAAACATTTTAAATTGAAAAAAATTTAAACAAGGTTTTTTTTCCCTTTTTCTCAATATTTCTTAGTTTACTTAAAATATATTTAAAATTACACATACTTGTGAGGACCAGGAGAAGTAATTAAAATTTACCAATGTCTTCCTTTCTTGAGTTTATGATTATAATAACTAGTTACTGATAAAAAATGAATATTAATTATGAATATAAGCTTATGAAGTATCTCTCTGGTTCTCCCTTACAAACAAATAAAAAAAAAAACTGTGTTTTTAAGTTCCATTTTTGAAAATTTGATTTCCGGAAACTTCTGTGATCAATGATGTTTTGAAACGTCTGGACCTTCGATCTCCGTAGCGAAAAATCCGGAAATCCAGATTTTTTCCGGAGCACAGTCAGCCCTGAAATATTCATTATTCTGATAAAAGTAAACAGATTATCATTGTTGAATAAAATTAAATTAAATACTAATAGTAAAATGTATCAGATTAGTAATCTTATCTCTAATAATTATCCATATTTTTAAAGTTATTTACAATTAATGCTTTAAAGGTATTTACAATTAATGCTTTAAGAAGCAATGGACATACAGATAAAAAATGTTTGAACAATTTTTTGATTTAGTATTGATTTTTTTTATTTTATGTATATCATTTTCACATAAAAAATTAACATTCAAATGATTAATTTTATAAGCATTACACTTAAACTTTTCGAAGAAATAGAGTTCTAAAAAGTAAATTGCATAAGTAAAAATAATACTGATCTATTCATTAATCTATAAAATCACTAATAATTTACACAGATTAAGTATATAACCTTGTTAATGTGAATTGGTCTGTTTTTGTTTTTTTTAAAATCGGTACTTTGTCAAATTGAACACAAACGAAGGGCTTGTGGCTGGAAAAGTTTTATAACTCTGATTTTAGACAAATAATATTTATATGCAAAAAAATATTTTATGACTAGGATGCCGTGAGACACTTTGAGCACCTCCGGTCGGGAACATCCGGTTAAAGTCATATTTTTAAGCAATCAATTTAAATTCGGATCAATTATTTTAATTTGATTGCATGTTTAAGTTGTTTTCTTATGCCTTATGACCAACTAAAATAAGAAAACTACTAAAAAAAATTAAAAAAATTTTATTTTCTATATCTTAAGTAAATTAATGCAATAAAAACTACTTACCACCACTGGTATAAACTTCTAATTGCCTATTAATATTAGATTTATCGACTAATGAATGGAGAACGTTTAACACACTGTGTACATTCCACACCTATAAAGTTATTGAAAATGTAAGAAAAAATTTAATCAAAACATATTTAATCCATACACTTCTGAAAAATGTAAGGAAACTATGTTACATATCAGATTCTTAGTTTTCGTTTCTTTATTGTTTAAAATATGACAATGATTAAAAAAGGAAAAAAATTTCAAAGTTTTCAAACATTTACTTAAATTACTGTATGAATTATCAAATCAATAAGCATAAAAAAACATTTAGTAAAAAAGTTTTTTTTATAAATAATCATTTTAAATCAATGATACAGTAAAAATGATATAAACCACATACAGAACACTATTAAAAAGACATTACTTAAAATATATCTCTAAATTCGTAATATTAGTAATTTGTAGTCTTTAACTTGAAAATAAGACATTTTCACCTAGATTGAAAAGAAAAAAGAATTCTCATTCGCTACACCGATGCAGTAAAAAACAATAATACAAAATGTATTAAGATACTGAATGCCTGCGATTTACATATTTTTATTATCTATTCATTATTATTAAAAAGAATACTTCAGTAATTTATTTTTTAGGTTATTATGAATATCAGAAAATGTTACATTACAGATATTAAGAGAAAAAAATGATATTTTCTTGTTTCTTTTTTTTAATTTATTTAGTATATTTTTATATTATTTATTTAGGCTTCTTTAAAAAAATAGATTAATGAGGAATTTTTTTACACCCTGGTTTTAACCAAAATGTTTCGACTGACAAAAACAAATAAATTAAAAATAAACATCTAAAATATTAATTTGTAGAGAATTCTATTAATATTTGAAATAAAAAAATAATAAAAATTTTTTGACTAAAATTTAACAGCCAAAAACATAATAACTTAATAAATAAATTGTCTTACTATTTGCAGCCTTTTTTTTATATATATGCAATTGGTAAATATAAAATGAAAAAATTAAATTGCATAATAAGCTCCTTATTAGTAATAAACTTAACAGAATTTTAGAAGAAAAAAAAAGGAAAATTAAAACAATTACTAGCTACTGAAAGTTTATAACTATTAACTGTCGAAACAAAAAATACTTTTTAAACAAACTGATCTCAGAAAAGTTTCATGATCTGAACTTGTGCATTAGAATTAAATGAAAGAACTTTTTATGCCTTCTTAATGTTTTGAAATTAATATTTAAACAAATTATTATTTGTGAAACATGGTAAATAAAAGTAAACCCAACTTACCTTTGCATTTTGCCTTAATTGCTCCATTTCCTCATTGGTTCTTTTGTTCAACATGCTTTGATAATGACTGAAATTTTGAAACTGAAATTTTGAAAAATTTAAATCGTAAGAAATAAATCAAATCTAAATGATTGAGAACTGAAATAAAATAATAAGACACAAGATGCAATTTTAGAATCAACTTAATCAGTATCACTATAAATATGTATTTTACATTTTATTAACATATATATTATATAAATATGAATATTATATATTATTAAGTATTGATAACATAAAACATTTTCTCCACAAATTTCACTTGTAATATGTTCACATTGAACACCATAAAATTGTTGTAACACTTCTTACAAGCATAAAAATGCAAAAAGAGGGAAATAATAAAGACTGCCAGAATATAAAAAGAAAATGTATAATATAACATGCTCCAAATTTATTAATTTAAATACTTGATACTGCTTAGAAAAAAATTAAATAATTTAGAGGTTCAAAATACCTAATTATGGCAGAAAAAAAGTCAAAATTCCAAAAACTAGAATTTTACTCACTATTTCTAATTATATTGATATATATTTTCACTGTATGCAACACGTTTGAACAGACTTAATGCATCCTAAAATAGTTTTTTAAAAGGAAAAAAAACACATGTAAACAAAATGTACATAATTAAAAGAGAAAACAAATGTATAGTGCATTATTTTGGGAAAGATGAAAAAGCTATTTTTAAGAAACTTTATTGTTACACAAAAATAAATAAATATTTTACCTCTCAACTAAACAATAACAATAAAAAAAGGCCTCACATTACCTGATAAATAAATTCATCAATAATTTCCCACAACCATTGATTTGGCAACTCTAAATGCACAGGATCATCAGCACCTTAAAAATAAAAAATAAAAAAAATTAGAAAATCACTTTGATCAAATATGAATTTATAATCAAGGAAAATGTAAATAATTTTTGAAGACTTACTTAATATAAGATTGAATAAATGGCAATAGTTGTAATATGACTCAAATCTGTCTGCAATACTAGGACCACCCTAGAAATATAAATAGGACTTTTGCTACTAAAAATAGATAAATTAAACACTACATTTATCGATATGCAACTTTGAAATCTAAAAGGTGAATGAAAAGTAAAACTTACGCTCACTCGGGCATACAAATGTCTGTAATATAATTCTTTATAGAGAATCTCAAACTTTTCATCTAAAAGAGAGAGAAAAGAAAGATTTATGAAAAATATTTGCAAAAGGATATGTTGCAATGTAGCTTACTTGATAAAAACATTCACGTTTGACTTACCATCATGAACAATATTAGCAATATCTTTTAACAAAGGCCAAGGTGTTGTTTTGTAAAATCTTTCAGTAAGCTTCACATAACTAATTAAAAAAATTTAAGATAATTATAATTTATAAAACAAATAAGGAATAAAGATGTAACTGATGGAAAAACGTTTCAGTTTAATGAGTTTTACTCAATTTTAAAAAACATACTCTTCAAACATAATTTTCATGACTTAGCGAATGCATTAACTGCATTAGATTTTAAAATTAATATAATGATTATAGCATATAATATATGATATACAGGGTTGCAAAAAACCCACCTACCCAGTAAAACCCGAGCGGGTTTTACTGGGTAAAATCCACTCTGAAAAACCCGCTGGGTTTTTCTAAGATTGATTTCTTTTTTATCCTCTGTTGAAATATATATGTAGTCTAGCCTAAAAAAATTAACCTATAGTAAAGAAATTAATTGTGTTGGAGAGTAGAGAGTGACCTTGCTGGCTAGATTTGACTGTATGGCCATTGATTATTCAGTGCCTTTGATTCGCTTTCTATGCAAATAAAAAATTTTCCTCAAATATTTGTCAAGATTAAAATATAAATAAAAAGTAATCCTGTGTTAAAATAAGTTTCAAATGTGCGATGTATGTGAGTACATAAAACATTTTCAATCGTGATGTCAGAAGAAATGTTTTTCTGACTTTGGCATCAATTTATTTGTATTAATTATTAATTACCTATATGTTAAGTCAATTTATAAAATTAAACTTATTATTAATATTAAAATAAGGTACTTATCCCTGCCCTCTCTTTCGAAGAAAAAAAAACCATTAATACATGAAAAACCCAGTAAAACCCACCTGGGTTGGGTTTTTCTAAAAAAACAGGTTTTTTGCAATCCTGGATATAACCTAGTGATATGATATGTTATAATATGATATGATTAAAACCAGGAAGTGTAATCAGTAAGAGTATAAATGACATGAATACCTGTTTTCATAAAGGCTTTGCAACTCATAGACATTGCCATCACTGATAGCTTTTGCTAGATAAACAAGAAAACTTCGTATAACTTCAGGCACCTTGTAACTTTCTGCCATTTGCCTTTCATAATCCATATCTAATTAAAGGAGGAAAAAATAGATATTCTGAAAATTTATTATAATAAAATACTAGTTTTAAATAAATAAATTTGTATATTATT
Organism: Parasteatoda tepidariorum; assembly: GCF_982258835.1. Classification (NCBI taxonomy): domain Eukaryota; kingdom Metazoa; phylum Arthropoda; class Arachnida; order Araneae; family Theridiidae; genus Parasteatoda; species Parasteatoda tepidariorum. Next base: position 54,542,250 of record NC_141762.1, read on the forward strand.
TTTATAATTAAAAGAAATTTTACAGATGTTGGGCAAAACAATCTGCTACAGTGTTCTTGTTAAACAATTTTAGAAGAGCGGCCTGTCCTGCCTGCCCTTTGAGCCTTGTAAATGTGTCCTCTTAGTCAATATAAGCCGTCATCTCTCAAAAGCACTGCATTCCATTTTATATTCCATTTTGAAAAAAATTTTATTCCCTGTTTAAATAATTATTACACTCTGGTAAAATTATTTTTTTTGTAAGTTTTTTTCATTTTTTGAAAAAATTTAAGCAAATATTATCTTTTAGCGTATCTTTAATTATTTTTATAAACTACAAATTTTTCTTTTACTTCAATAATGAGAGAGAATTATTTCTAGAAATACACACCTAGAATATCATAAGAATGTAATTTAAAAATTCTTTAAGATCAAATTCAGTTAAAACATAATACACATTTTGAAAAATTTTTACAGTGGAAAGTGAGTGCCATTTCAAAACTTAAAGTGCCCTATTTTATTCATATAGATAACTTTGACTGATACCAATTTAGGTTTTTATGTAAAACGAAGAAGCATTCTAAGCAACAGATGGGAAACATTTTGAATTATAACTGGTTAGATAATAACTGGATAAAATTTTATTCATTTTAAAAGAATGTAACATTTTAACTTGAAAGGAATTTTTCACAAATAATTAATAAAAATGTCTGAGTTACGAATGTTTAATATGATTATAATGTGCATTTGAAATATGAAACATAATTTTATTTAATAGTTTTTCCTTACCAAAATAAAAAGAATATAAAGCTTTTGTAAGAAAAAAATTTAAATTTTATTACCGTATATTCCGGCGTATAACGCGCACTTTTAATACAAAAAATAACATTGGAATCTACGGGTGCGCGGTATGCGCCGAATATAAAAAAATTATGGATTAAAAAAATTTAAATATAGAAAAATACTTTTATTTTAAAGAAATAACATACCTTTACCTATATACTTCATTGATTTTCGTTATTACATAAATAGTTCATTATATTTGTCTTCCGCTATCAATTACAATTATTAAAATTTTTTTGTATTACAATTACAATTTTTTTTTTGTATTATCTGTAAGGTGGGACCTAAACATGTCCCACTCTAAAAGACTTTGGGGTTTTCTAACGCAACCAGGATGGATTTGACAGATGTTTTTTACCCACAATTTAACACCATTTTTGTCCATCCAGAATCACATTATTGCTGTTTCAATTCTACCCTCACATACATGTCAAATTCAGTTCTTTTATTTTTGCAAAAGATAGGGAAAAATACTTTTTATTTACGATCTTGAAAGACGAGATATTGCACATGTACAATCCAAATTTTCGTCCGCATTATACGAAGAGTATATGTTAAAATTTAAAAAAAATTAATTAGAAATTACGGGTGCGCGTTATGCGCCGGAATATCCGGTATATGTATAATAAATGATTCTATACTTTACACATGTGCAATCTTTTTATGTAATCAAACCAAAACATGTTAAATAAAGCTACCAAAAGCCTACCTCCATGAGCATCCAGATCATGTGTTCCGTGATAACCATATGAATCATACTGTAAAATGTAAACAATAAAATTAGAATGAGAAAATTTTTATAAAAATATCTTTTCAGGGTTAAAAATACAAAATATGTAATGGAAGAAACAAAAACCTTCTCCTGTTGTTACCTTGGTTTTACACTTGTAAAATGACTGTCAAAGCTCATTTTAAGGAATTCATTTTTATTTATTACTTTTCAAATTTTATCTTGCCCCTAACTCATTCAGTCTTAAAATTTATTTAATGGAAAGAAATCTGCCAAAAGACTTAAAACTGTCACCCCTAGAATTCGCAGGCAGTCTAATGAAAATTATGTGGAGAAGTGTCCCTTTTCATCCATATCATATATTTTCCAGTTTGAAGTTTTCCCAGCATATAATATGATTATGGCACTGGTATCAGGTCCGAAAAGTATATTTAAAATGTTTGCGGTATTTGAGATCAAGTTGTTTGTCACAAATCCAGAGTTAATGAACAGGTAAGTGTTGTAAAAGTCCAAATGATCCCTAAATACAACAAGAAGTAATTTAGGTCAAAAATTAGAGTGCACGAAATATAATTTCCTCAAGATTAAATAAACTCACTGGAAATGCCATAAATTAAAATTTATCAATAAAATTGAAGAGTCTATAAGGGTCTGTCTAGGTTTTTCTGAGAGGTACCTATTTTGTGAAAATTTAGACATAATTTGTGAAAAATTAAAAATTATATTAAAAAATCAACACAAAAATATGGTAAAAATATGAATTTATCGTGTCTTAAGGGATACAATAATAAAATTTTAAGAAAAGTATTTTGTGAAACTTCCGTTTTTCCTAAAGATGAATTTGTGAAACTACCGTTTTTCCTAAAATTGAATTTGTGAAGGTACCGCTAAACGGTAGTAAATTCGGCCTGGACAGACCCCTGGACTCTAATTAGAGTATTAGGGGAAAATATAACTGAAAAATATAAGACTTAGAAAAAAAAAGATTTCAAGCTTATTGATTAGGACTCGAACTATTATAAGTGAATAAATAAAGTTTCGATCGCTGTAAGAAGTTCTATTGGTTAGCAATTCAAAACATTTGTACAAGATGTTCTAACTATATATTTAAAATGAGGTTATGATTAATATAACCTTTATAATACTCACTTCATCGAAATATTCTTCCGAATACTCCATTTGTGATTTCTTATTTTTATCCAGGATTGCAAAAAAAAGAAATTTAGTTAATTAAAGTTTTTAAGATGACAACTCAGATTAAAAATTAAAATTTACAAACACGCAAACTGGATAAAGTTACGGTTATAAAGTATTTCCAGAAGCTTTGAGTTATTAGTTTGAATTGGCATATAGCTCGCATTGAGAGACAATGGGCGTAAACGTTAAGATTTGTTTGTTGATATGATTTGCTTATTTATTAATCATGCAAAAAATAATAAAACAAAATAAAATAGCAGGAGAACTCCCCCCCTGACAGTGTTCGACGTTTATTCGTTAGAGGAAAATTGCTGTAGGTGTAGTTAATTTGCCTCGATGGACATCCATTCCGCCCTTCCTCAAAGAGGCTGGAGTGAGTACACTAGCTTCACGAAATAAATAGCTTTCAGCAAAATTCTACTTAAGACACCTTTCCCCTTATCATCTTCTTCAGCTCCCTCCATCCCTTTTTCTATAAGGTAAAATAATACCACTTATACAACTCATGCATAAATGGATGACCACCAAGAATACATCTCAAGATAACGTTGTTTAATACCAACCGTTATACCGTTGTTGTCTCCAACTCAAATACCTTCAAATGTTTAAATTTATCTTGATAATTTACCATTCCGAACGGAAATTTACTCCCGCTACAGGTTCGAGCCTTTTTTGAAGAGTTTCGCCTTCGGAATCTCTCAAATTGTATTTTTCTGGAAACAGATGGATCGAAGCAATGAGACAAAACTGGCCTGGAAATATATACCTCCAAAGGGTAAACGATCTCAGGTCAGCTTCCTCCTCATACACCGGTCTTTAACAGCCGAGGACTGGCCATTTTCTTTGCCTGCTCTCAAATACTGTGTTGCAAGCAACGACCACTATATCGGTCTATCGAACAGCCGTTCGATCCGAACAGCCTGTCTATCACCAAAGCACCCGAAAATCTCTGAGAATCTCTCTTCTTCTTCTTGACCAAATTACCAAATCAAATCAGACAGTGAGATCTCTCTTATTTAGCTGAGTTCTATTTCACGCAGGAATAAAAGAAGATGAACAAGCAAATCAGCTTGCCAAACAAGCGCTAAACCAAAATATCATTTAACATCTTTCATCACCTCAAAATCTTAGACAAGCCTTTATTAAGAAAAGAGCTCTATGAAGAATTCAGTGCATGAAAGAGTTGCAAATACTTCCTTTTCCTTTCTTTACTAATCAGCTCCCGAAATCTTGATGTTCACCAGGCTTAGAACTAAATCTCTTCTGAGTAATGTGATTTACACAATTACAAATTGATCCCAAGCTGAAACTTCACGTACTGCGGAAGTTTTGACGCTAACGATAACTTCCTTCTGGAATGTCTCTCATTCCACTATGGTCGTAAGGAGCTTTTCCAATTCTTATCTCTTCAGAATACAGCATTTACTGATATAGTGAACTTGTTCTTTAATCCTCGCACAAAACTCCAAGATCGCAACACTCAAATAAGCCATCTGGGAAGAAGTTCGTTCCATGTCTTGACCCTTCCCTTTCCTCCTCTTCTTCTCAGTTGTATGAATGGTGTTTTCGACACTAGGGAACGCTGCATGCTCCATACCGCCTATACTTCCGGGTTACTGTTTCCGGTGTATTTTAAAGCCATTTGGCTCACAACGTGATCATTGTGTTTTAAGATTCCTGCAAACGTGAAATTTGATTACTTATTACCTGTGTTTACTATGCAAACAATACTTGTGTTTACAATGCTAAAGGTGCTAACACTAACGTAAGATGGTGCACAGCTTGCAACAAGAACAAACAGAAATAAACAATTGGAAAGAGGCCTAATCAAGACTGCCAAAAAAGCGATTTATTCAAAATCTAGCAACCATGTCACCTTTTTCAACAATATATCTATAAATAACAAAAACAAAGTTTCACTTCAAACTCACCAAAATTACATTAATATAGTATGAAATGCGGCAAATTTGAGCTCAGAAATTATTTAATTTACTGTTTGTGTAAGATAGGTACTCTGACCGCCACTAAGTCTGCGGCAGTCTGGTGCTATGGAAGCAAGAAGAGGGCATTTTAGGGAGGGTAGCTTCGATGAAGAGGTCTCTTTTTCTCTCGCCGAAACCAGTCCTAAAGAGGGACCCCGCACCCCTACTTAAAGTAATCATATCTCGTTACTAAAGTCACCGCCACAGTTCCAGGCGAATGTCTGGCAGAGTACTTATCTTAGACAAACAATACTTCTCTTATTGAAAACGAAATTATCCGTTTGAAAATATCGCCTCTCAGAATGAGCTGTAGTAAGCAGTTGCAAACTTTCTAACCGGAACTAGAGCAGGTATTGAGCTCGAGATTGTTATTGACGAGTATTGACGCGTGTTTTTTTTGTTTGGTCTCATTTGATTGGTAAAGAATTTATTAAAGAAATTTATTACTTTTACTCAAAAAAAATTATGATTTAAATTTTTCACATTTTTTTCATATTTTCATTGTGAATTTCAATTCATTGTGGACATAGAATAATATATTTGTATTCAATGAAAAAGTCCAGAATTTTTTTTTTTTTGAATCACATTCCTTACCTTCGACCTTTGTAACAGTTTTTTTTTATAACTGAAAATACCAATCAACAAGGGTGAAATCAAATACATTAGAAACTAACATACTTCCATCCCCACTTTTCACGCTAATGGTCAAATCATGTGAAGTGTTGCCATAGATAAAGAGTTCTGGTCTGCGTTGTCTATGGATGGGTGATCGTGTAAAGCTAAGGGTGGTGGCGCTAGTGGTAAAATTGCTCTTTCAAGACTTCCGGGTTAATGCTTCCGATATATTTTTATGCCGCAGATTGAAAAAACGCGCCATCATATTATTGCATCATATCTTTCGCATTATTTCACATGCACCGAGTTCTTTCTTTCAGCCTTTAATTTTCATTATCATATTAATATTATAATCATTAGAATATTTTCTAATTAGGCTATTTTAAAAAGACATTTTTAAAGATATTTTTGGCGACATTTTATTTAAATGCAGCCAAATAAGGGATAAAATACAAGACATGGCAAACCCTAAGAATTATTCACAATGAGATATTAACTTTCCAAAATTGTTTTTGACCTTACGACCTCTGAGAATCAATACATTTCTGAAAGCTCTTATGAATGGTATAATTATTCTTAAATTTGAACCCAAATTACAATAACAAAACTGCATAGAATATTAGACTTGTTCGCACATCGCCTCGTAGTCATAACATAAGCGGAGGGATACACCGGAAATTTTCTAAATTTCTTCCGGTTTAAGGACGCTTGTTATTGTTTACATTAGACCACCCATCCATAGCTCATTTAGATTGCCAATTCTTCAAAGCTCCAACCCGTTCTGACTTTTTACTGCATTTTCCTGTTAGCCATTTGTCCCGCAGTGGACTGATCATTAAGACACGGTTCCCAGCAGATCACCGAAGTCAAGCATCCCTAGCTGCGGTCAGTGTGCGGGTGGGATATTTCAGGGTGGGAAGCCTCAGGGATGTTTCTCAGACCGTCGCCAATAGCCCAATGTGCAGGTCTAGTGCGGCGTAAATAAACTACAACAACAACATCTGCTAGCTACTTAGCCTCAACCACAAGCTTCATTATTGGAAACACAAAGCTATAAGCTAATGCAGAGTGCTTGTCACACTTTTCTGCAATTCCTCTATCAGTCCGTCCCTGCTGCAATCTACTATTTTAAAATGTATTTTATTGCGGGAAATTTGGAAATAATAACTGTAAAAAAGAAAAGAAAAAAAAACATTGATTTTATCCCACCTTAAAATTTGATTCAATCTTGTGTGGCATTTATACATTTAATAATTTTACGAACAACAAAGTGTAAAAATTTTGGTAGTTAAATTAAAATTTTATTACTTATGACACCCTACGTTATTTTCGCTTTTTGTTAAATGTGCGTTTTGTTTGTATTAATTCACGTGATAACTATTTAAATGCGAACAAATTTTATCGAATCTTAAAAATGGAAACAAAAAAGTCGTCTTTTTGTAAATTTTATTAAATCTATCATTCCAAGGTAAAAATTACATTAAGATGACTCTTAAATTATCTAATAATAATAATTTCTAAAGTATAAAAAAAGTTAGTTCATTAGAGTCATACTTAAGTGCAAATGTCTTACATTTATGTTTGTTTGAAATGTTTTAATGTCCACAATATTTGCTGTATCCAATATCCATATTCATTATTAAAGATATTATATGTTTTATCCATTTTGTCCCTAATTCTGTCTCTGAATAATACATTTCAGGTCAAGGCTTGATTAACATAAAGAACAAATTGACTTGAACCCTTGACACTATTTTTCAGGGAAATTAAATCTATATCTTTTATGGCAAATTAAAAACTTTGTTAGCAACATTTTGTAGATTTATTAGCTTTTTTTGACAATCTAAGAAAAAATGTTATGAATTCCAATGATTTAAATAAGAGCTGACAGTGCACAAATTTAATTTAGAAAATGAAGGAAAGAGAAGAAATTCATTAACACACTGAGCCCACATTTTTCCTATTCATGCTCCATTTCAAGCTAAAAATTTTGCTAAGCTCTCTGCTAATTGGAAAAAAGCATGCATTTTAGTTATTCCTACATAAATTAAAGCTTTTCCCAATGTATTATTTCATAAAACAACATTTCTGCAAAAAATTAAGAAACTACATTGGTTGGGCAGTTTAGCACTCTATTATTGAAATAAAATTTTATTGCGTAAAAAATGAGCTTAACTGTTTTATAAATCTTAATTCCTATCTACTTATGTAAGAGTGCCAGGTAAAAAACACTTTTGCAGCAAAGACAAGGCTGTTTTTTTATTTTTTGAAATTTTTAATTTATTCATAATTCTCTAATTCCTATATGAAAACATAAACACAGGAATTGAAGTGCCCAATTTTACTCTATTGTTTATATAATAGGTTAATGCTAAAATTTGGAGCTAAATGAGTTTTGGTATCAAAAAATGAACTAAAATTTTTGTAGAACTTAATTTTTTTGTAAAAATACTTTTTAAATTAAAATGTTGCATACTTTTATGTATATATTTATCCACAGCTTTAATAAATGTTATTTCTTTCTAATTTTTTTAGTTATATTTGATCAATAAATTAACAATGGAAATACAAAGTCCAGTGAAAGAACCTATTCTTGTATATTGCCATGTACAATCTGTCACAAACAATGTTTCTGAAATATGCCTTAATGTAAAAGATAAAAATACTGTTGTATTGCATCCGGATGGAACTAAAAATGTAAAAGATGTATGTATAATTCTTTATTCTGCCTTTTTAATTCATTATTATTAAAATCATAATATATTTCAGTGCTTACTAAATATCTGACCCAGAGTGATAATTTAGAACCTCAACTTTTCCTTTTCTTCTTTGCCCAGTTGTATGCAAATGTATTATGTTTTCCCTTTCGAAAACAATTTTTGTTGGTTTTAGGTTTGATTTGTTGTTTGGTTGTTTTTAGGTTTTCAAAAATTTATTTAAAAATTTAATGTTCAGTGTAGTTTTAAGTTCCAATATAGCTTTTAATCTTAAAACTGCTTAAAAGGTTTCAAAATCAAGACATATACTTACATACTTTCTATTCATGTAACTGTCCACATGTTTATGCTGAAAACATAGCAAGTATAGCCATAGGTAAAGAATTCTGGTAAGTCCTATAATACAACTAATTTCAATAACCAATTTCAAGGAACACATAATCTATAAATGAAACAAATTTTCATTGGTATTTAATATTTAAAAAAAACTTGTTTATGTTCACTTTCCTGTTTTTTGTTTCTTGATGTATTGATAATTAGAACAAACAATGTTGTATTACTCAACATATTAGTCTCTTAATTCTTTCCCATCTCCTTACAAGTTGAGATGTCAAGGTTTGACTATATCTCTATATATATTTTTGTTTATTTGAGTGAGTTTTAAATCAAAATATTTCTGAAGCTTAAAAGTTGCTTGTTCTGTATTCCTTAAAAATCTGTTATTAGTGTTACTCGGTATCATTTTGCATTAAAAGATGCTCATAGTTTTGTTATTTGAATTGTTTTCTTCTAAAACTAAGAGTTATTCTATCTATTATGTATCTCGATCAGATTTTTTTTATTCTTCTAGATGTTTTAATTCTAATTCTGCCTCCGTAATCTCATTTTCTCTCTATAATGCTATATCATCACGTTATTTTAAAGACGAGTATAAAAAGATTTGATTTTCTTTTTCAGCTATAATTGAAAATTTTTCTTCATTTTTTCAGATAATGCTTGTTTGTTTCAGAATTAGTATCACTAAAAATAATGTAGGGGATGCAGGAAATAGTTGGTCTCATTAAAAAATTATGTGTGATTTTTTTATTTTTAAAACTTACTATTATAACTTTTTCTTGTCTTAATATTTACAAAACAGGGTACCAATTAGGCCAGAATGGACCTTCGTCAACCTTACATTCATTTCCCAGTTAGTCTTTTCTTACAAACCTACAGCTTGATTAGCCATCATAGACTGACCTCCTTTTATCATTCAATTGATTAATCTCCTATAGTGGATTAGAATTAAGTATAGTATTTAGAGCAGGGCAAGAATTATCCGTTTGGCAGTTTGCTATTAACTATCAAATATTTAAATCTGACAAGTATAATCTTTTAAAATGAAACTAGAATTCAAATTGAATTATTTATGTTTGAACAAAAATGTTGAGGTATACATTTCTCACCTATTGCTTTTTGAAGCATTGAAATTTTAAAAGCCCATTAAAAACTAAACTAAACTAAACTCAGCGGCGAAACAGCCCATAGAGGGCCAAGGCCTACTATACCCATCTCAGTTTTCTTGACCTTGGGCTCTAGGGTGCAGGAGCAGATGTTCCGATCAGGTGGTCAGACGAACGCGGAAGCCCCAGTGTTTAGTTCCCAAGCATGCTTGGTACTTATTTATCTACCCACTGAAGGGATGAAAGGCTGAGTCAACCTTGCCCGGCCTGAGGATTGAACCAGGGACCTGTGGCATGACAGCGTGAAGCACTACCGCTCAGCCACCGGGCGTCCTTAAAAGCCCATTATTTTTGGTTTAATATTAACATCATTGAAATAAATGTTTCGATTTTTACGTTTCTGCATTCTTTTACAGTTTTGGTTACTAAAAAGTTCTTCATAATGTTTTAAAAATAGTTTATATTTTTCTTGAATGTTAAATAGTAGCGAGCACAACTTTTAATCTGGCAAGTATCTTTATGACTTGTATCTTTCTAGGAACATTATTTTTTCTCTCAGGTGTTTGATTCAAAGACCACTCAAAAAACATTATTTGATCACATTGCTCTGCCTATGATAAAAGACTTACTGCGAGGAAGAAATGGTAAGATATTAATTATAATTATTTATACATCGTTGTTACTCAATAGTTTGTGCTAAATATTTTTAGATACAAACATTTTGTTAGATTCATGTTACTCAAATTGCTTGTTTTATATCTTGAAAGTTTTTTGTGAATGTTACATCAGTTAAATGTTTGACCAGGGCTATCAATGAACTTGAACTAGCTACTATATTTGCAACTTTTTAATTATGTCTTGAATTTTTTAAAATTTTAATATTCAGATATAAAAAAAAAGATATGAGAATTGAGCTGTATGGATATTTTTTTCTTGCTTGTCCATGTTTTCATCAATGGTGTTGTTAAAATATATAATTTTTAATGATGTTAAAAAATCTGAATTTTATGAACTATATGAAAATATGTAGCCTTAACTGTGAATAGCTTTTAAAAAACAAATAGGATTTACTATAAAATCTGTGGAAAATTGAGTACACATGATTACAAATTGAAAAGTTACTAGTCAAAAGTATGATTTGAGATTTGTGCATCTTCAAGATATTGTTTAAAAATTGGGATTTTAAAAACCATGTGAAAGTTTGTCACAATAACCGTTAAAAAATTGAACTGAAAACCATATGAATTTACAAGGAAGTCATGTGTTGAGCATATTAAGAAAGAAATTATTGAAATTTGCAATGCAAAATTTGTTTGCTGTAATATTGTATTTAAAATATTGAGTATTCAAACACAACTAGGAAATCCTTAGCTCATAACTGTCGACAAAATGATTGAAAAGCCACATAGATTCGCGAGGAAATTGGCACCGATCAGGCACACTAGGAAAAATTGCTATTCAGATGAGGGACTCAAAATTTACCTGCCGTGGTAATATTATAGTAGAACTGTTAGAATTTTAGGAACCACTTGGAAATCCATTGTTATAATAAGGTATAAAAGGTTTTTAAAAAACTACAGATTCTAAGCAGGTTTGTGCACACAGTTTTGATTGAGTAGGTCAGAAAACTTAGTTATTCAGATATGCAACTCAATATTAACCTGTCACGTATTAAAAATATCAGGATTTTAAAAACTGTGAAAGTCTGTAGCTACAACTAGAAAAATAGTGGTTGAAAAACCACATGGATTTATGCACTTAGTTTTTTTTTATGTCATTATAATTGATTCAAATATATTTCAGCAATATAATAATATCAAAGATTTGGTATTTTTACCACGGTAACTGTGTAATTTTTATCTAAGGCTCATTTGTTTAAAATTTTCCTTTAAAATCTTCTGATTTTCATAGTTGTCCTGATATTTCTAATAAAAATATTTTTTCCTGATTTTTTAGTTTTTTGTCCTGATTTTTGTGTGTTCAGGACATTCCATTTTCTAAGAATACCAATGGGGAATTTCAATAAATACATTTGAGGATATGAAGGATTTGAATCAACACCTATTTATTTTTTAATTAATTTGAGTTGAAATTACAAAATTAGATATTTCCAATTTAGGGGCAATCTACTAATTAAATTTCTGGTTCAGGCATTTAGCCTTACCCATACAATTCATTGTTTCAACCTTTTGGGGAATTGAGTCATTCTGTGAAAAAGAAAGCAAATTAACAGTTTTACATTACCAAGTTTTGATATTGAAGAATTCTGTGGTTGTATGATAATTTATTATTTTAAGAAAATGTAACAAATCTTGTTGAGTAATTTTAAAAATGATCAATTCTAGCAATCATTAATACAATAATTATATTATTGAATTTATAAATGGTAATTGAGGAATCATCTACTGAAATTACTTATGTACAAAAATCTTAAATGACATAGTCTGTGTGTTTTCATTTTTAAATTATTGAATCCTGTTTTAAAATTATTTGATTAGAAAAATTGTGAAGTCAGTTGAAAATTTTAATTCTATATTATTATGGGGGAACATTAAGTATTTGATGCTGTTTTTTTTTAATACTATAATAATTTTTTAGTATTGATTTGAAACTTAGAATTGGTTCTGTATTGATAAAATTTTACTGGAAATTTTTAAAAATTCCTAATTTAAACAAAGTGATTCTGAAATAAAAAATAATATATTTTATTATTCTTTAATGAAAATTGCTTTTATTGATAAATGTAGAGCAAATTACACTTTTTTCTTTTAAATTTTTTTTGTTATTAAAAGTAATTTGGTTAATGCATATTGTTCCTGAAGAAGGTCAGGAATTTTTAAAAAAAAGTTGTTCTGATTTTTTATTTGGCCCACTTTTAAGCCTGAATGCTTCAGATCCAGTGGATCAAATGGAACTTCATACCATGCTATAATAAATGCTATACAAAATTGATTCATACCATGCTATACAAATTTGAATAAAAAAAAAAATGAAAAAAGAAAAAAATATGTTTTCTACTTTGTCTGAAATTTTTTTGGCTGCTAAATATTCTTCAAGTTCTAGAGACCCTGTGTAAGATTGTCATTTCTAACATTGACATCAATGATAATCATTGTAATCAGTGTTATCTACTATTTAAATTTTTTTCTTTTTGCACTTGTTATTTTCATCAACAAAGTTGTTATATTACACTTCTATGTTATCTTGTTGTGTAACTACCTCTATAAATATTAAATACCAATTAGGTTAGGTAGGTATTAGGTATTGGAGGTACCTTTTAATAGATGAAGGTTGACATATTAAGTAATTATAGCTCCTCAATGTTGACATTGATGGCTGGTCCACATTAAACTGTTGATTTGCTTAAAAATAAACCGCTCAAAGAAGAAAAAAATCCGGTGAAGTAAATAAAGTCTCCCGATCAATAAACAATATTGAATAAAAAAAAGTAATGAGCGAAATGCTATAAACAAAAATTAAGAAGAAAAAAAATGAGTGAATGTTATTAAAAAAATGAAAATATAATGAGCAAAATTTATTTAAATCAGCATGAATCAACTAGTGATATTCGTTCATCGAATTCTATCGCAGATAAAATTCTGGAAAGGGAGTAATGTAGCGTAACTACAATTATAAATATTGAAGACCAATTCACTAGTATATAAGACATGTTGACTTGATTCCATCTTGAGGTACCTTTTGATAGATGAAGATTGACGTAGTCGATAATTAATTCCCTTAAATTTTA